>NC_056749.1:345338493-345350993 GCF_019279795.1 Protopterus annectens
GAACAGTTTCGAGGGACAGGTATATTTCACAGAGGATACAGGACACTGGGATAGACTGCCAGTCCATATAAAACAAAGTTCATCCTTATCCATTTTCAAGCACTAATTATATCTATGGATGGGAAACAGAAAACTGACCCCAGGACTGCCTCCTGTGCTAGTAATAGACAGAGGCAGCTACTAAATGTTTTATCCCATGCATGTGTCTCCTCAAATTATCTATGGTATGATCCCATTTTTTTCTTATTAGGGGTAATATACAATTATCAACTATGGGATGGATAAGGCCAATCTATAACTAAATGGGATTGGTGATTTTCAGCACAAAAAGAGAAACTGGCTAGGCTTAAAGTGGCCTGCAAGGGCAGCTAGCCTAGTACATATCTATGAACTGATGACAGAAGCTTTTTTTTTTTTTGGCACCAGGTTTATACCATGGGTCGCATAGCAGTGGGGGAAGGGCTATTGTAAGAGAAAATAACAAATCCTTATCTTTGTAACTTGACAAGCTGACCCCAAGTCATGCATGCCCCATCTCCTTTATAATGGGAACTTTGGTTTGACCTCTTTTCCATGAGACAAGATGGGGACATGTCAGAGCATTACCAGAGGCAGGAGAGTCACTGGAGTAAAAAATGATCTGCATGAGAACTGTGTTATATACCAGATTGAGATCTCTCATTAGAATGTAGCATATTTGTCCACAGCGATCTCAACAGCAGCTAACTGACCAGCCATGCTCCTTCAGGTGGTGGACAGACTGCGTAGCCAGACCAGTCATTATACCTACTGAGCCTTATCATCCATCAGTGTGAGATGGCTGTTCTGTTTGTTTGCAGGCATGACCATTGTCTGTCCTCATAGTTCTATAGGCACTACTCTGTGGTCACTGGTAAGCTCTGTCCTTCTTGGACTGTGTCCACTACCCCTACTTATGATACCCTTCTGATGTCATCTCAGACATGTACTGCATCACCTGTGAGTTGGATCCATGGCCTCCTAGACAGGCTCAGGCGAGTTTAGATGTGCTGGACCCAATGATTTATCAGATATCAGCCTGCTCTGTGGGGACTTAGTTTTCTCCAAAAGTCTTGAAGAAGGCTCTTGTCATATGAGTCCTAAAGAAATCTTCCTTGAGCCCTAATGTATTTGAAAACTTCCACCCATCCTCTAAAACTCCTTTCCTAAGTAATCTATACACAATGTCATCTCCACACAGCTCCTACTCCAACTTACACTTAATGGGCACTTTGATCACTGGCAGCTGGGGTTTGCTATCACTATAGCACTGATATTACTATCATATGAATAAGTAAATACTTAAAGCAGTCTTAAAACTGAAGAGAATGCAGAGATGAAATATCAGCGGAACACGTGTCCACAGTCAGCACAGTGGGAATATCACTAGATGGATGTTTGCTACAGCTTTATCAATGCTTGGAAATGGTTTTGCCAGATTTAGCACCTTTTATTCACTTGTTCACTTATGCAGCTACTGTTTCTGCTTTTCAGCTAGCTCTGAAATCACATCAGACTTGTCCATGGAAATGTTTTTTCTTTGTTTCATTTTTTAATTTTCAGCTTCTGTTTAAGACTGTTGATATATTTTGTTTTGTTGTTTTATTTTTTATAGTCTGTCACTTAATACATCATTCTTCAATGAAGTATGCAGTTATGAATTGCTGCTTTTTACAATTATTAACTGGGAATAAAGCCGAAAGAAGAAGACGTCATAAATGTTGCTTTATGAAGCTATGTTTTCCTCAGAATATGAATGCTGGAAATAATGTTCCACAAACGTTACTTCTAAACTCTTTAGTTTATATTCATATGCTTTAATTTATTTTCATTATTTTTAAAAACTGCTTTGGATTTAAGTACAGTAATAAAACTGAAGCCGAAGTATGAAATTTCAAAAGGATACTATCAACATTTTTTGTGCAGCAGCATTTTCACTGTAGACAAATTAATGTAACACGTTTTCAAAATTCACTAATATCCCTTATTTATCTGTTTCTTAAACACAGTTTTCACTTACATCATTACTTACATTGCGTCATACTGTGACACTAACAACAAGTTTTGTGGCTAGGAATGGCACCAGCAGTGGTGTAAGTGGCTATGATACAGTACTTACTTTCTGCAATACGTTTTAGGTTGTTGTATGTCATCTGTGTACATCAGAACTGAAAAAGTCAGTCACAGCTCAGTGCAGACTCTATAACATTGCGTATACATATGTCTGTGGCATCATATATGTGATTTGCAGTCCTGTCATCATTTTAATAAAATCAAACAGAACTGAAATCTCACCACCTGCTGTATCAACAATAATTGCAGAAAATGATCAGGCGTAAGCTGTATTTTAACAATGGGGTCCTTTGCCCAGAAAAGGGAAGTTAACATAAAAATCATTGTTTACCTTGTTGTGCTAAAGACTTATAAATTGTAAAAATGTGTTTCTTGTTGGACCAGTTTTGTAAATGAAAATGCTCATACAGAGTGTTATTAAAGAGACATAAGTTCAAAACATACCAAGTAGATTTACCATAAATGTCTAATTCATGTTATTGTTAAATGCTTAGATTGTAGCAAACACTTTAACATTTTAGGAACACAGTTTTGTCAAATAAAGGATAACTTGTTGCATCTACCCTTCTCAGGCGTGCTTACTGCTGTTGTGTTATTCTTGTTACTCTGGTGTGTGTGTATTTTACTGTACACAAACACATGCACACACACACACACACACACACACACACACACACACACACACACACACACACACACACACACACACAAAACTTAGGCATATTATTATATGTGTAACAAAGGTAAAATAAAGGAGTTTTGCTTTGAAACTTTTTTTCTGCAATATAACTCTTTTAGGTAGACAGTGCCAGGCTGGTTAAATGGAAAGAAAGATGTCTATAGAACAGTTTAATGAAACTGGCAGTGAAAAGTTACTTTTTCTGGATATAGGTTGTTGAATATGGAGAAAACCTAAATCATTAAAAACAAAGACAAAACTGCATTCCGCCTTGAGATTGCTAGGGGTCAAGGTATTTTTTCTTCCTTATCAGTTAGCCTCACCTTAGTTAGGTTATTTAGTAGGATTGAGGGGCAGTCTGTTTAACAAGGGGTAGTACAAGAGGGGCAGAGTTGTGCAAAGCTCACCCACCTCCAGAAAAAAATTATAGATGAAAATTCAGTTTTCCTTTAAAGAAATTTATTTTTGGTCAGCTCTAAGTAAAGACATGCAGTTCAGCAACTTTAGGTCAGCAAATTCTCCGTCAGGATGATACCACCACACCAGTCCTATTTTATTCAGCACCTTATTATTTTAAGTCAGTTCCCCTAAGCCAAAACAACAAAAATAAGTGCCTTACCATGTTTCGAATTCATATTAAACAAAATAATTTTAGACACATTTTTTCCTTTTGAAAAGGTTAAATACCTGGGAGTTTTAGCTGTGTTTGCAATAGTACATCTGTGATAATCTTCTAGTTAAACAAACTCTGATCTAGAGCATTTCATACCATCAGATTCACTCATATCTTATGTCCTCAGTGGCACCTTTACCATCTCTCACACTTTGATTACCACTTGTATTTTCACTTCCTCCCAAAACACCTTTCCTACCCTTCATACCTTTGTTCCCACTCTCACCTCCACTTCCTCCCTACCACTTTACTACCCTTAGAAATATGTTATCTGATCAGTTAGCTGCTATATTTGGGGGTATAACATACTCAAGAGTCCCCACATAAAAGTTTATATCTACATTTTCCTCTACATCGTCTAAGTCTCATTACTTGTCTCCTGTTTGAGCATCCTTGCTGTGATGGAATGTGACATTTCACAAATTCCTACAGTTTCACTTTTTTCTTGCAGCATATGAGTTGCACACTCCATACTCTGAATGCTGTTTTCAGTCCCATTCAGCTGTACACTGTCTAGATGAAAATGTCCATAAATATTACACTGGTGGCAGTCTTGTCTTTAAATGGAATGGCAGAGTAGTAGACCTCAGGGCAATCCATAACACATGGAAATACTGGGAGGTGCATTTTTAGTTTAACTATCTAATTCCTTGCATGATGCTTGAATGCCCAGAGACATTATGTAGTAGCAGGTGGTATGGAATGTACCCTCTAAAACTAAGATATCCATCAGCATATATAACTTGTTATTAGTATAACTATTATGACAGCTATCTGTTTATGAGATAGAGTTTCCTGTAGTAAGCCCACCCCCATCAAGATAATAATCATTTGTTGTATACCACATCTGGCTGACTTCCTCCACTACCCATTGTGGTCTTTGAACACAGATCTCTGGTGGTACAGTCTGCCCCAAACCTTATGCGGGCAGAGCCAGTATTTCTATTTTTATCCCTTATAAAGCAAACTCTCCAGTCTCATGTGTTATAAGATGCACAACAAATATGCAGTCCTAATTTAGCCATTGTCAGGATCTATATATATTTCAGAAAAAAAGGCTAATTAGCTTTGTATAGGAGAAATGGGGCATCTTGAATGTAGGGAAGCAACTTTCTAAAATGTCAGAGCAAATTAATGAAAATATGTGAGTCTGATAAGCTGAAACAGCTGGCTCACAGACAGAATTTAGAAAGGTAGAATTGAGGAGTATACCTCTGCAAAGAGGCCAGTCACAAGTGGAGTCCCTCAGGGATTGGTCCTGGGACCACTCCTGTTTTGGCATCTACACAGAAGTCAAGGCCAATGTCAATGGCCTCTGGCTGACTAAATTTGCAGATGACTGCAAATTAGGAGCAGTCATAGAATTCCACATTGACAGAAATCCATCCATCTATTCATCCATCCATCCATCCATCCACCCACCCACCCACCCACCCACCCACAACGCCTTCTTCCCATTTTTGCAAATAGGGTCAGGGTTTCACTTCAATAGTGACAGTCATGTAGAGCTAAGGTTTACACCACTGGGTGGTTAGCCCTGCCTTGGTGGTTCTTCCACACTAAATATTCACACGCACACTCACACCTATGGCCAATTTAAAGTATCCAGTCCACCAACTGCATGTCTTTGGAATGTGGAAGAAAACCATATTACCTGGAGGAAACCCACATGAACACTGAGAGGACATGCAGACTCCACACAGAAGGCACTTTAGCTGAGAATTGAACCAGGGAACCTCTTGCTTTGAGGTGACAACATTATCTACTGCAACACTGTGTGCCACACTGAGACAAATGTTGATCAGGAAGGGCTGACACAGACACATAACTGGTGTCACAGCTATGGGCTAAAACTGAATGCCAAGAAATACATAATAGTATCCTTTAGGAAGTCATCTACCCCGGTAATGATCATACTGACAACACACCCCTAAGAATTGACGCAGTAGTCAGGGACTTGGGGACACACATAGACAGTGATCTAGTCTTTGGCCATCACATGGCTACAGTAGTGAGAAAATCATTCTGTGTTGTGCAACCTATAAACAAATGTATGTCATCTAGATCCAAGGAAGTCATTGTTACACTGCATTCAGCATTCAGACCTGTCATTGAGTACAATGCCCCCTTTGGTATGTACCCAACCAGCCATAACCAACAATTGGAACATCCACAAAGGTTCCTCACTAAAAGAATACAGGGTGTAAGTAACATGTCCTATGCAGACCACCTCAAGGACCTATCCCCATATTCTGTCTGCTACAGGCTGTTGAGGGGAGATCTATGCGTGGCATATAAGGCATTGTCAGACCCCACTCTGATGGACCTCTTGCATATCCACAAAAGCAACAGCACCAGAATTACTCATTATAAAGACTTAAACCTTTCATGTGATATAAATAGGACCTACTGGAAAGACGGGTATGTATCCCAGAAACTATCCCTTCTCTGGAACAGGCTCCCCATCCATCTAAAGCAGAGATCCTCCCTAACCCAATTAAAGTGTAACTTGGACAATTGGATGGGGCACAGGAAATTAATCCCTCGTTTGTCACCTATGTGTCTAATGGACTCAAGCAGCCAATAAATGGTTCATCTCCCAAGCCCTTGTTTACAATTATCAAGGGTACCAGAACTTTTAGAGATTTAGGATGCATGGCTAGGCTTATAAAGGCCCTTGCGGCCATTAGCCTAATAAACACCTATGAAGAAAAAAAGAAGATGAATACAAGAACAGAGTTCTAGGAATATCAGTGAGTGGATAATGCAAAGCCAGCAAGGATAATAAGTATCTATTTAGGGGAGTGGGAAAAAAAGTATGGTATAAATGTGCTATAAGAAGCCATAAACAGGCATTATGGAAACCAATTGTAGAAGGTCTTGGCAGCTCAGTGAATGCTAAAAAAGAAGCAACATGGTTCGAAAGAGACGAAACTCATGCGGTCATGGAAATGGCCTACAAAACATGTAAAATGAAGGGGATCAGTTCAAAGATAGTTATGAAATGGCAAGGAAACAAAGTGACCAGAGGAATAAGAAAGTCCCTAATAAACAAGGCACAGAGGCTTGCAAAAAGGATAAAAGGTGAAAACATTTCTTTAAGTATGTTTTGGAAATAGAAAAAAAATTGATTAGAGGTAAGCAAATTAATAAAGGAGGACAAGGGATATATGGAAAGACAGGACAAATAATGATTCTAAGTTAATTCTTTTCAGTTAGTGTTCACCAAGAAAAGGGGAAGTAAGTTTAAGACTGGTGCCGAGAAGTTCGTGGAGAGGGATGACAAGGGAAAGAAGCAGGTTGTAGTTAAATAAGTCGCCATCATCTTGCTAGATATTCTAGTAGTCACAGAATCTTGGTTCAAAAAGAATCCCTCAATTTCCCACACTTTCTAACCTCCTACAAATATGTCAGTGATGCCAGACTAGGTACATGATCTTGTTGAGGCTCTCTAATTAAATACAAAAATAACTTAAACCCAAATGTCATTGTCCAAGGAAACTCCTCCTTAGACTCTAGTCCTAAATGGATTCTCCAAAAATTTCCAGCTCAAAAAGGCAAACCACTACTATCACTACAGCCTACCTACCAACCACTTCTTCTCCAAATAAATTAAAATCACTCATCACTAACATCCTTAACAGCCGTCCCAAAATTAATAAAATAATAATTCTAGGTGACTTCAACCTATCTTGGCCTTTTTTATCAGACATGGGCATTTTCCTAGCAGACCTAGCTCTCCTTCAATTCGCAAAAGAACCAACAAAACCTAACCTCAGGTCATCCAAACACTCCACACTCTCCTTACATGATGCTAATGCAACAGCTGTAAGTTTAACCAACTATCTTCTCCAGCTGCAAGGCAAATTCTTTCCATAAAATTTTCCCGCTATCCAAAGGCTTTATAACCCCACCAAAACTAAATGGCTATGCACTGAACTCACACATCTTTTAACTCTAAGGGATAAAGCATGGCAAAAACTCCCACAAATGACAACTAAACCTCCTTTATAGACTTATGTTACCTAGCCAAGAAGTCCATCAGAAGGCACAAAATAAATCTTCAAACAAGGAAACAAATTACTTTCTTCATTCTCACAAATAATTTTGGAAAGAAATTAATCTTCTGACAAGAAGATACCCCCTCATGATACCCTGTCTGCAAATGCCATTCTAGGTGGTACAACAAATTTTCTCCTGAAGATTTCCTTAAATAATTTAGCAGTCTTCTATCAATAAACTCCACACATCCCACAGATCATGCAGTGTCTACTCTTCCACCATTCACCCCCCACTTCCACTTCAAATGCATAAGTTCCAAAGAAGTCTCCATTCTACTGGAAAATATTTCCACTGACACCCCTCCTGGATCTGACCCCAGTTCATATATCAGTGTAGAGATCATCTATGTCTTCCTGTCACCAACATATATAATCTATGTGTCATGTAAAATCATCATGCCATAGATTTGGAAAACTGCTCTAAATAACCCCCCCCCCAAGTAAACCAACCCAAAAGATACTTCTGTCCATTATACATCCTGCCAATTCTGAGCCTGAAATTGGTCAATATTAATCAGTTTACTTCCTCAGTAAACAAATATAACCAGCTAACTAACTAACTAAACTACTTAAGGAGCTGTCCAACAGGCCCCTCGGGAAAGGATAAGAGATGGGAAGCAGGCCTCAGACATTCTAATGCATAACAGCGTACTAAAGAATATGTCAGGTAACTACAGACTGATCTCTTTAGCATCTAATGGTAGGTTAAAAAAGTACAACATAACTTTTAGGGTAGAATGCAGCATGAATCATGATCAAAACTGTTTGACAAAACGACCTTATTTGTTTATATGGCTAACTAGGGAGGTGAATGTAGGTAATGCATTACATATAGCCTATCTGAAATTTGGCAAGGCCTTTGACACTCCACCACATATGACATTAGTGGAGAAATTGGTGATGGTGAAGTTAATGGAAAAATATGCAGAAGGGTGAAATAGTGGGTTGTGGGACACACGGGATGGTGATTAGATGTTTAGAAAGCAGATATCAAAAGAAAATGAGTTAATTAGTGAGTCCCACAGGGTAGTTGTGGGACCCATCCTGTTCAATGTATATATGATAGATATAATGTAAGAATGGGGAACCGGATGAAGCTCTACACAGAAGACACCAAACTAGGTGTACAAGTTGTAGGTAATAAACACCAGCAGGGATATGGTTAGCATGAACAGAATGGTGTTAGCTTGGGATGAACCTGGCTATGTAGAAAAGACAATTTTGGGGTAAAATACAAGCAAACTGGGATAAGACTAGGGAATGAGGCATATGGATAGTGGGAAAGAACAGCAACAAAACCATCAGGGTATTACAGTACATAGCAAAAGGAGTAAATTCCAAGGACAAGAATATGATATTACTTCCCTAGTAAGAAGTGGTGAGGTGTAAGCTGAAATATCATCTCCATTCTTGAAACCTTACAGAGCAGCAACACAAATCCAGTAGAAAAGCAGAGATCAAGGAAACAAGGATTACAAGCGGACTGGAGGGGGATGCATAAAGGGTGAGAGTCAGCAAGTCCGGGTCTAAAGTGACTTGAAATGAGTAGATAAATGGAAAATGTGATTGGGTCCATAAAGTCACTGCAGGGAAAAACAAGATGGATAGAACTGGGAATAAGTGGTACGGTATTAATAACAACCAAGATACACAGTTAAGCTTCAGTTCATACGGAAGATGAACAGCAAAAATACGAAGTCAGCAACGCAGCTTCAAAAAAAAAGCCTATTTAATCAGACAAAGCTTTCAGGTATAAAAACCCTTCTTCAGTGTATATAACATAGCAATAATCCTCCCAATTTATATATTAGAAACACACAGCCAAAACATTAATTGAAACCAATCAATCAATCAATTAAAAAAGGTTCTCTTAAAGGAAACAATCATATATTAGTTTAAATACATACATATGCACATATTTTAAATATATCACATTATAAATATATTAATGTAGGCACATTTGTTTATTTTTATGAATGGGCTTCAATGATACCATCTGGTTTAATCCAGGAAAAATATCAACCCTCATTCTCAAAATCCATTCATATTCCTTCACTTCTAACCTATTATTAATGTCACCCCTCGTAGATCTTTAAAAACTTGATCTATAACCCTAAAGCTAAATCCATGTTTGTTCCCACACTCACTTATATGCTTAGCCAAAGAATTAGTACTGATATTTCTTCTGATGTCAGACCTGTACTCAATATTTCTTTCTTTCTTTTAATTTTCTCACTGATTTACCTATATAAAATGCTGTACATGTATGATAGATTGCTAGATAAACTATGTTAATAGAGTTACAGGTTGCAGTACACATAAATTATTTTCTGGTTAGAGGATGTATAAATATATATTCTCTATTAATACGCTCATAGCAGCAGCAATTATAGCATGGAATTGTGCCATGATGATTAGACAACTTCTTATTCATAATAGTATTTATGTGCTTATAACATAGTTTTTGTTTTAAATTAGACCAATTTCGATATGAAAATCTATGGACAGGGTCAATAAATGGACACAAATCTGGTAGAGACCTTAATATACACCAATTCTTATTTATAATTGTCTTAATAACATTAGTAGCTCTATTATATGTTGTAACATAGTGTAACTTATCATTATTACTGCATGTTATGTTTTTCAACCAATACTGAAGTCGATCTTGAACTAAAGTTAGGCTGAGCTGTAGATTGTTTCATTTGCAACACCTCACTAACTTGCTGGTCCAAAATTTCGTTATCATATCCTCTACTTATAAATTCTTGTTTCAGTTCAGTCATTTGTTGATGACACCTTTCCAGGTTAGTATTTAACCTACTTATATGAATAAACTGTCCCTTGGTAATACCCTTAAATATGTGAGGAACATGCATGCTGCTGTGATATAAGAACTACTTCTGTATATTGCTTTCCTGTAAACAGTAGTATGTAAGTCAACCCCATCACAATCTATGGAAATATCTAGAACATTTATGCTCTTAATAGAGCTAGACATAGTGAATTTCAGAAAGTCAGTGCTCAAATTCAAATATTCTAAAAATAGGTCTAATTCCCCTTTTATACCATACCAAATGAAAAAAAAAACATCATCCATAAAATGCTTAAAGCACATTTCTTTTGTAGCATATTCTGATAGTCTGTTAAAGATGACCTCATCCTCCCATTTGTTCAGTACTAAATTAGCATAAGTGTTGACAACTGGGGTCCCCATTGCCACACCAGAAATCTGATGGTACACGTTATTATCAAACATAAAGAAGTTGTTATTTAGTACTAACTCAAGAAGTTCACATATAGTTTCCACATATCTTCCTGTATTTTGCCCATTTTTACAAAGAAATTCTCTAAAAGCTTCAATGCCATACATATTAGGAATGATGGTAAATAAGGATTGAATCTCCAAGGTTACCATCCAAAAATACTCTTTTTCATTTGAACTAAACCATTCATACAAATATTCTAAAAAGTCATTGGTATCTTTGATATAACTCAGCATATGGCAAAAGCTTTGATAGAATATCTTGTAAATACAGAAATAGGCTCAGTTATCCAACCCCTACTTGAGATAACAGGTCTCATAGAGGGATGTTCTAAGCATTTGTGAATCTTTGGTAGTCCATATAAAATTGGTAACTTCGGGAAGGAGACATTAAAATAACGGAACATGTCAACCGTAATATCATTCATTGCTTGCAAATCAAAAATAGTAACATTTACATTGGTAATGTGCCTATTTAGTAACAATCTTAAAAACATGTACATCAGATAAGAAAACATACATTTCATTTAAGTACTGCTCTCTGTTCATTAAAACAACTGCCCCTCCTTTATCAGCCTCCTTAATAATAACATTCTGATCACTAATAAGCTTCTGAAAGGAGTCTCGTTCTGAAGCTGAAAGATTAAAAAACTTCTGAATCATATTTTTGTCATATACTTTCCTTATTTCCAACTCACACATGCTATAGATGGCATGAATAACAGGGTGGCTGTTTGGTATAAAGATGCTATAACGTTTACATACATCATTTCTCAAGCCTTCATTTTGTTTGAATATAAGTTTTAAATCTAAACAAGGAGTAAAAAGTTTTAAATCAGTCAATGAGTTAGACTATCAATTGTAGCTAGAATAAATTTAAGATCCTTATTAAATAATGAGATGTCCGCTGAAGTTTGATGCATTTGCGATAAATTAACATTACTTGCATTGACAGTACCTTTCTCCATCAACGTTTGTGTGTATTCAGAATACTTCTGCTTCTGCCTCTTTTTCTCTGTATGGTCCGGCCCCTGGAGCATTCGCACTTCTTTACAATCACCTCTTCCAGCAGCTTCAAATGAACTACCAGCTAGGAGTAAGAAAAACCCATTTCCTGACATTTTTCATTCCAAATAGGCTGCATATGGATAGCCGATGACATAGACGCCTCATTCTCGTTCAGCAACTCTGTCGCAGCCTGAATTAGTTGTGCATCAGTGGAATTAGTTGAGGCAATTACACTTTGAGTGGAATTTAAATTGAGTTAATGTTGGTCACAGTGTTAGCATTCCATTTTTCTTTCGGCCACATAA
Source organism: Protopterus annectens (assembly GCF_019279795.1). Lineage (NCBI taxonomy): Eukaryota > Metazoa > Chordata > Ceratodontiformes > Protopteridae > Protopterus > Protopterus annectens. Next base: position 345,350,576 of record NC_056749.1, read on the forward strand.
AAATATGGCCACTATTATAATCGTTAATGTGACGCTTTAGCTTATGTTTTTTAGTTTTCTCCATGACATCCTCCGATTTTGCTAGTTTGTCCAATAATTTATCATATTCAGCAACAAATCTTGGAAATAGAGCAGAAGATAAAATACTAGTCCCCAATGCATCTATTTCAATACATAGGTCAGACTCGATTTTAGCAAAAAAATCATTCAGTAGAGTCATGTAATTCAGATCCAATTGTATATTCATCTCCTGCCATTTTTGTAACAAGGCTGGATACAAATTAGCATATGAGGGCATTTTCAACACCCTTAGCCCCTGTGGTACAATGCCAAGATCTATATATGCTAAAAAACTGTATCTCTGCAATTGTAGGGTCTTATACTTTCTGACTTTTTTCTCAAGAATATTAAATAAGTT
>NC_056749.1:345355993-345430993 GCF_019279795.1 Protopterus annectens
TTTTTAATACACCCTGTCACAGATCTGTATTGTCACTGAGAGGATGTTTGGCAAGTTGAAAAGTTGATTTATGTGCCTGGATGAGTCTGGGGGTGCTCTTCAGTGTGACCCAACTACTACATGCCATATGTTTACTGCTTACTGCATTCTGTATAACATGTTCATGCACTGGTCTGGTGGAGAAGTGACCCCAGCATCACTGCAGCTCCCAATTCCAGTCCTGCCATGGCTAAAGATGACCACCTAGCAGCAATAGTAAGGGAGCCCATGCAGCAGGCTTGTACTTAGCATATGGCTGGGCAGGTAAATAGGTGGTGTCTAGTACAGAACCATGGACGATGAAATTCAGGTTAGTGCTTCCTTTCTTATAAAAAACACATTAAGTATAATTGATACATGCAGTGATATCTGTGGGCTATGCTGACTGGTACATGGTCTACTGTCATTGTTTATCAGAAAGTCCCTCTTATCTTTAATTTTTTTTTTCACAACAGTTAATCATTTTATAAAACTCATGCCTGAGTGCTCACTAACACCTGTTAACTAATGTTGTAAGGCATCATATAAGAAGTAATTACATTTTTAAATGTTTTGCACAAGAACTTCTGTTTAGGTGGTGTACTTCAGTATGGATGTATAGAATCTCCTGAAGTGGAACATTTAAAAAAAAACTGTTATTTCACTATTTTTCATGAGTTTATAACTTGCACTTAAATGGAAAACGAATGACATGCTTTTTTTGTATTATGCGATGTTTACTGAGTTTTAACTATTACATATTTGAAATTTATTATTGTTATCTGTTAAGGTACCACACATCAGATTATTTCATTTTTTCGTACACAAGAAGTTATGTCCTTACAGACATTATCATTTGAGGGTGAAGCAGCAACAGTGCTAGTTTACATGGTAGGATACTCATACTCATGTAATCTTTTTTTTCCCCTAAGGAGTGGTTCTCTAAATAATGTATAGTAAATGTTTTATGCTCTCAGCAAATGTCATCTGTAACATTGATAATGAATAGGCCACTAATAGTGTAAATCAGTGCAATTTGAATGTTATAACACACATCTTTCCTTCCAGATATTTCCTTTAATAGTAAGCAATACCATTACTGAAATGAGATGCATGCAGATACAAAGTGTCTTAATACTGACTCATATTCATATTCTGCCTTTTTAATTTATTTTTTAAATAGCTCTTTGCCTTTCAAGTAAAACACTGACATGTTTATGTTAAAAGTCAAAGTGTAAGTAGCTGAAATGCCTAGCCTGAATCTCAGTAGATCAAGGGCAAATGGGTGATACACAACATTTCCTAACAATAGGATAGGTGCATGTGACCTTGAGGAGAGGTTATCATGTGAGCTAGATGGTGACTTGCTATGATGCACTGACGTGCCTGATAGAAATGATCCTATAGACAGTGATCTCACAATGCTGTGGGATCAGGACCTCAAATGGGGGGGGGGGCTCTGTTGTGTGTAAATGAACACTGGCATGGCCTGCATGAAATCTTTTGAGTTGGTTCCCCCTTCTGTTTCCACTACCTTCTTGAGAAGCATTTGTAGTGCCATGAGATATGCCCCCACAAGTTTGAACAGCATCACGTCCACTGCCCCTTCCAAAACTGACTCCTATTTGAGTCTGGTAATGTCCTAACTAGTATATAAATGGAGACAGCCACGAATTCTTGGAGTATCACAATACTACAGATCAATGTGATTGTGGCATTATCCTTACTATCCGCCATTTCCATGTAGTGTTGGAAATCCTCACATATACCCTGGAATACTATGACCATTTCTAGCTGACTCTGTGGCAGTGCACTGAGCCTTAACAATATTACATGACATTTGCTGCTGGGCAGCCAATGTTTTACGAGCTTCATGGGGTGGCTGTGACATATGCTTGTGCTTAGCATCTCTTTGTAAAGGTGTCACTGTGAGCACTGTTACCTCTGAATATCTACCGTCGTCCAGAAGGTATTTCTGTGGGTTTGGAGATATTGGTATAGAGGTGCAGGGATCTTCATCCTGTACAACATCTAGTGCCATGTTACCATGTGCCTGACTTTGTGATCCAGTGTCACCTCCTGTAGAGTTACTCACATATTGTGGGATGTGAAATCCTGCCATTAAACTTGGTGAATGTGTGGCACATTCCTCAGGCTGTAGCACAGATATAAATATGCTATCAGCATTATCAGCAGTAGTAGCCATTCTGCTGCTGATATCCTCTATATGTATTAGTGTAGTGCAACTGTTTGTTCCTGCTGTTGACCCTGAAAAAATTAACTGAATACCTTACTAATCAAATATTGTCATATACTGCTGCATGTTGTGTGAGGAGGTGTGGAGGGACTTACCATGCCTGATCTGAACACTGTCACTATGTACAGAAGTGGAGGCTTCACCTGTTAATAGTAATTGCCATCTGTTACATGTAATCATTCCATTTCAGTATTCATTTCTCTATACAAATACATTACTGTTGATAAACCAACCTTCCTTAGTAGATATCTGTTGATGCTGAGATGTGGGTAACAGCCAGTGTCCACATGAACTCTGATTATGGCAATGCCATCGGTATCTGTGGCAGAATCATGCCCATGAACAGAGAAAAGGTATTCCTCACTGGGTGTTAAAGGAATAAGTGTAAGAGGCCCCTCCCCCAGTACTGCTTTCCACAACTGCATTCTGCCTTGTCTTTGCTCTACTACATCCTACTATGTCATTGGCTCTCTTCTTGCACTGTGTTAATGTGTGGTTTCTTCCACCAACAGCATTTATATCCATAACCACTTGGTTCCAGCCATTTGCCCTATCAGCTTGCTTAGGTCCCCCTTTTCCAAAAAGGTGTTTGATGTATGTACTAAGGGCTGCAATGAGGATGCGGTTCTCTTTATGGCAAAAACTGTCCTTGTCTGTCTGGATTCCTGCTGCTGCTTTATTAATGCACATAAAACAAGATGTCAAAGTCATACACTGAAAGTTTTGATCCAGTTATCAGCCAAAAAATACAACAATGAAAGCATGCCTTCATTCATCACAAATAAATCAATGTACAAAACCAGGTTTAGTGACACAACCATATTCATATACACATGCAAAGTCCCAATCCAGCAAGTTAAAGCTGGATTGTAATAATCTATGACATCATCAACAAGCAAGCACTTTGATAATAGATTTGTATCCTTCCCCTAATATAGTCTTGTATTCATACTGTCATTTTTCATTCAGGAGTGACAATCAGAAATCCCGCAGTAAAGTAGTATGTCTCATGACACAACAATATGTTTTGATAATGCAGTACCTTTGACTAAAATCACTTCATATTATGTACTTATATCATGTGTAGCATAATCACTAAATGCCACCAACATTAATTTCCAAAATATATTTCACATTGTCATTATGGTTACATCACTGTCTACTTACAGTTCAGCTGTCGTGAATTTCCATTCATAAATGACATCCATGTATAATCAGTATTGACATGAATCAATAAAATCAGATCAATAAAAACACAATTACAGGTTTATAGGTTCATAGGAGGTTACTAGACTATTGTCCCTAAGGCCCTTATAAGCCTAGCCAAGAGTTTAGTCCATGTTTAGACAAGTCAGCACCCAAAGCCCCTGTCCAGCAAGGACGCAGGTGGAATCCCAGGGGTGTATTTTCTGTTTCCCATCCAGTTATCCAGGTTCCACTTAAAAAGGGGAATTGAGGTGCTCTGCTTGACATGGAGATGGAGTCTATTCCACAGATGGAGGTGTCTCTGGGACACAAATCTGTCCCGCCAACTAGTCCTATTGATATCACTGACCAGGTTGAGGTCACGTGTATGAGTTGCTCAAGTGGAGCTTGACTTACGGATATGCAGCAGTCCCATCAAGGTGGGGTCTGAAATTGCTTTATATGCCAAACAGAGGTCACCCCTGAGGGGTCTGTAGGAAACTGAGTACAGGGATAGGGCTTTTAGCCTATCTGTATAGGGTAGATGTTTGAGGACCTGGATTCTCCTGGTGAGGAACCTCTGTGCTTTAACCAGCTGCTGCATGTGCTTTGCGAGGTACATGCCAAAGGGGGCATTGTACTCAATAACTGGCCTTATAAGGGAAGAATACAGGGATGTTATGACCTCTTTGTCCCTGGTTGAGATACCCTTACTTTGAGGTGGGCCATGTAGAAAGCTTTCCATGCAACGGAAGCAACGTGGTGGTCAAAAGTCAGGTTGCTATCAACCTGGGTGCCCAAATCCCTCACTACTGATTGTGTACTTAGGACATTGTTATTAATGTGATAATATGGGATACACTAGACAATCTCGACGTACTGAAATGTTGAAATTCAGTACGTCGAGACAGAATAGTGGAAAGTGCAGTTAACTGAAAGTACACTATGCCGAATCTGTAAATGTCGAATCCGCTGCTATCGTGGTGTCGCGTTCATGATGTGTGGTGCGGTTTGTGGATTTATCTGGGGTTTCAGGTAAGTGTTGTGTGTTTGAGGATAACGGGTAGGGATTTTAGTGTGTGTGAGTGTGTGCGGTGGTGTTTTTTGTGTGTTTGTGTGTTTAGTGTGACCTCGGAGTTAGAATATATAAGTAGGGGGGTGGGGGTGCAGTGGCGCTTGCCCCCCTGCTTATAGGTAGGTTAAGTGTGTTTGTGTGTGTTGTTATGTTTGTTTAGTTAGGTAGGTGTATGTGTGTGTGTGATTATGTCCTGGTTTGTGTGTGTGTGTGTGTGAATGGTCACGATTGTAGTGTTCATGATTGTGGGTTTTCGTGTATGTGGTTTTTTGACTATTCAGTCTCAAAATACTGAAATTCGACATTTCTGTATTTCGAGATTGCATAGTGAATCCGATAATATGTGGAGATGTCATTCTTTGCAAAGGGGATGATGATGCATTTTTTGGCATTCAGCTTGAGGCCATGTTTCTGGCACCAGTCATTTGTTTGGGTGAGACCCTCTTGCAGGATGTCCACATCACTTGGGGAATTGATGACTGCGCCCAGCTTACAGTCATCTGCAAACTTGGTCAGCCATAGTTCACTGGTTTTGGCCTGCACCTCAGAGAAGTATATCCCGAATAACAGACACCCCAAGACCGATCCCTGGGGTACGCTGCTCATTATGGGTCGACTGCTTGAGGTGGCTATTTTGATTAGGTGGGTTCTATCAGTGAGTCAGTTTTCTACCCATCTGGTAACATATGGATTGATGACTAGTTGAGAGAGTTTATTTACTATGCCTGAGTGGGGAATAGTGTCGAAGGCTTTGGCCAGGTCAAGGTAGGTGGTGTGCACTGTCTTCCCCTCGTCGATGGCTTTGGTGACTGCCTCAAAGAAGTCGACAAGATTTAACAGACATGACCTCCTCTTGCCAAAGCCAAACAGTGTGGGGTCGAGTGTTTGGAGGTTGCCAATGCCCCTGTTAATAAGGTCCATGATCCATTCCATGGCCTTGCAGATCAGGCTAGTTAGGCTGATGGGTCTATAATTTCCTGGATTGGTGGATGCTCCACCTTTGTGTAAAGGGATGACACTGGTTGTCCTCCACTCAGCTAGGACAAAGCCGGTACTCAGGCTTTGGTTGAATGGGGTGCCTAATGGTGCTGCAAGTTCATGCCTGAGTTCATATAGGATGCAGCAAGGGATGTTATCGGGTCCCATGGAGGCTGTATTTTTGCCTTTGAGAGGGCAGTGATGACCTGTTCCTTAGAGATAAGGGGTGGGGGGCAGGTAGTGGGGATGTCCTGATTTACTGATGGGGGGACAGAGGGAAAAAGTTTTCACTGAATCTGTCAGCCAGTAGATTGACTATATCTACAGCATTTGTGTATGTGGCGTTCTTGACCACCAGTTCTGAACAGATCTGGGTGCTTCCTTTGAGATTTCAGACATATGTGAAGAAGGCCTTATGATTGTCTCTAGTAGATGTGGACAATTTGGACTCAAATTTGGCTGTAGAGGATTTCACTAGTGCTCTTATTTCCTTGTTCAGGGTAAGGAGAGATTGCTTGCAATTGGGCACCTGCTCCTTCTTGGTCCTGGACAATAATTTTTTTCCTTTTGTTATATAGTTTATTTATTGCAGATGTCCACCAGACAGGTTTACTCTTCCTTGCGGAGAATAATTTTGTCCTGTCAGGTATTCCTGATTCAATGGCTCTATATTAATGCTTGTATAGTACTTTTGTGTAAATTTGGACATTGGTGCCAATTCCTACAGTGGGGGAGGGGGCTGCAAAGCTGTTTAAACCATCCCGCAGGAGGTTGTAATCAGCTTTGGAGAAGTTTTTTTGTTTGACCCCAGCCAGAAGGGGGTCAGAGGAGATGGTGACTTTGAAAGTGACCACTTTATGGTCAGATCTTACCAGGGAGGATGATACTGTAGGGGTGCTCCAAAGGTAACTCATTTTGGTTAATACCAAGTCCAAGATATTATCACCTCTTGTGGAGGTATCGACTAGCTGTCCCAAGGCATTTGCATTGATAAAATCGTGGAATCTGTGGGCATTTGTATTCTGGCATGAGTAGTTTTTCCAGTCTATGATTAGGTAATTAAAGGCAACCAGGATCAGGGTAAAGGGTTGAATCTTCATAGATGTGAAGAGGTCCAGATAGGTGGAGTGGTCATCTTGAGTCAAATCTGGGGGCCTGTAGCTAGCTATAATTTGAATAGGAGTCTTGTCACTGGTTAACTGTACCTAGACTGTCTCCAGTGCATCATACTGTTTGACCAGCCTGGAAGTGTGTGTGTGTGTCTTTAATATATATTGAAACTCCACCTCCTTTGGCTTTGTTGCCCACAATTTGGGGTCTGAATGTGTGATAGGATGAGTAACCAGGTAAGGCTGGGGTGCTCTCCATGGCTTTGTACCAGTTTTCTGTGACTGCACAAATGTCAGCATCTTCCAGGGTTAAGAATGCTTGCAATGAGTGCAGTTTCATGTTTAGACTCCTAGTGTTTAGCAGCATGACCTTCAATTTGCATTTTGTTGAAATTTTTATGTTGGTAGTATTGACCTCATGACTTTTCCTAAAAAAGGCACTATGGGGAAGGCAAGGGCCTTTGCCAGAAGCCTGAAGCCCAACTGAGACAGATGCAGGCCATCTCTAGCAAAGCATTGGGGTCTGTCAGTCATATCTTCCCAACCTGTCAGGTACTGGATCCCCCTGGAATTGCATCAGAAATTAAGCCAATTGTTAAAGTCAATCATTTTCTGTTTGTATTGAGGCATCATTCTGGGTGATGGTAGAATGCTGCTTAAGGCTAGGGACATACCTGCCTGGGACACATATTCAGTGAGCTCAATCATGTCTCTCTTCATATAGTCCAGGGAGGTACACCTCAAGTCATTCACACCAACATGGACTATGATAGAGTCATAACAGTACCTGTTGTTGAGAGACTTGAGTGCGTGTGTGATATGGTGGATTCTGGCACCTGACAAACAACTAACCATGACTTTCTCCTTATCCAGCCTGGTGAGAGGCACATCTATATGTCTCACAATGGAGTCTCCTATGACTAATATGCTGGGTTTATGGTTAGGCCTTAGTGGTTGCGAAACACTGGTGTGTGGACTATGCATGGTATGTGGTGTTGAGGGTTGTGGAGTTCTCATGTGTTTTTGCCTCTGAGGCCTCCTTTGTTTAGGTTTGTTTTTGTTGAGGACCTCCGCATATGTGGATGCATGTTGCATAGTTGTGGGTGGTGTTTGAGGTGTAGTGATTGTGTTAACAACCTTCTCAGTGCCAGATGTACTGGCTTGTGAGGGAGCGAGTTTAGACTCTAGCTTCTTTATGTAATTGCATCTCTCACAAATTGTGTTCCTAGGTGGTAATAGTAGATGGTTGTTCGTGTACTTGAGGCAGTTGCTACACTGTCTCACAACACCCATATCAACCAGGCTGGCAGGAGAAATCGTAGGAAACTCTCCATCCATATTTGTCAGAATCTGAGGAAGAGAGGCCAGGGCGAGCTAAGGGGTAAGCCTAAAGCCCAAGTGCTTAAACCGAAACTAAGAGGCTTAGAATAACACTTACAATTTAAACAGGCTAAAAACAACAGTAATAAATGCAGCAGAGAAGATGCAACTGAACACTTTACAGAACAAGTAGCAGGAAAATCAAGATGAATTAATAGAGTTGGAGGAGGAAACACAAATACTGTAAAACATTGTAATTTAAAAATCAATACCAACTGTATGCTAATAATTTCTAATATTTTAACTATTTGTTCGTTAAGTGAAAAAAGCGTGTGGTTTCCTAAACCATTTGCCACCTGTCCTGAGTGACTGCAAGTTAATATGACAGTCATGAATTTATTTGCTTAAATTCAGTTTCATTTACACATACTGTATGCAAATTAGGCCTTTTTGCGCTTATCTTTATGAATTGCAGTTATACATTCCCTGACAGGGATCACCCACACTGAATGCAGTGCTGCAACAGGTACGATGACTTACATAAGAATAATCCTGATCAAGTGGTGCAAAATGGGGAGAATGGGAGATGGTGAGAAGGACAGATTTCAGCAGTAAGTGTTTGTCCTTTTTTTTTTATTCTAATCAAAAATAGGTTTAAAACACATATTACAGAATGGAAATACTAAATAACTGCAGATAAATTTTTAGAAGCTCTGTATGTGTGTACAAATATGCATCTAAATGTAATCCAAAGCTATGAGTAAGCATAACTATGAACATAAAATCATTTTTATAAAAATAAGGCATGTAGTTATGTGCTGATACGCTCTTGTGTATAAATACAAATGGATATATATGAAAAACAAAATACATGTGTATTTATATATATATATATCTATACATACACACGTGTGTGTGTGTGTGTGTGTGTGTGTGTGTGTGTATATATATATATATATATATATATATATATATATATATATATATATATATATAGAGTTTGTTTTTTTATGGGTCTCCTGTATTTTACCGAACATACATTTATTCAACAAATGCAGGGGTGTGATATAATGTCAGTGGTACAGATGGACAAACAGTGGATATGTTGAAAGTATGGCATGATAATACAGACAAAGGGGGTTGGGAGTGAGAACATTTGTATGTATGTAATTTAGGGTTAAGGTCAGGAATGAGTGAAGGATGGGTGTTTTGTGTGAAAATGTATACTTTAGGGTTAAGTTAGGGAATAGATGTAGTATTGTTTGTATGTGTTTGAAAATGTTTGTGTGTCTGAGTCTGTGTTTTGTAGTGGTAGTCCTACTGGAAGGTTTTAATGATGTTAACGTATGGGGTTAGGGTTGGGGGAAGGGGCAGCTTTAGGGTTAGGGTTAGCACCAATTACTAAGGCAGTATAGGGCAATGGAACCCTCCTGCCCTCTTTAATAATGGGTGCTAACCCTAACCTTAATGCTGTCCCTTCCTCCAACCCTAACCCTACACCTTAATGTCAACCTTCTCATAACACTTCCATTATTCAGACAGATTTGAGGCTAGTGTTACGTGGGGGGGGGGGTAGTTTTAATATCGAGAGAGGAAATAAATTTTCTCTCTTGATATCATTGTTTTCAGTTTTGTTTTTGCTTGCTATTGTGTATGATTGAACTTGTTTTGTCAGTGTGAACAACAGATGTAAATTTGCACGAGTATACCTAGAAATATTTTTTCATATACATATATATATATATATATATATATATATATATATTTATATATATATATGTGTGTGTGTGTATATGTGTATTTATACACAAAAAAAAATAATACGTGTGCATTGTCACACAATTTCATATTCTGTAGTACCTGTACTGCAATCAGACAATTGTTAGCAACCAAAAATTTGGTTTGTGTAGGCCACAAAATAATTATTAATATGATAATTGTATAAGACAATTATATCTTCCAAAATATTAACTAAAAGTACAAGATGGGTAAACTCAGTTAGTTTTATTGTATTTTAATTATTCAATTTTCTTGCTTGGTTGTACTGTGGAGCTTTTTTCCCCGGGCCTCTTCTGAAAAAGGGCAATAGCTCAGTTGGACTATCCCAGTCAACAAATATCAAATAAATAAACAAATAATCCCCTTATATGCTCAGATTTATTGAGCAACATATTATGAAGGTACACATTGCCATGAAATATTTTTTTAGAGTATCCATTATGTAAAATTAAATATGCTTGGTTTAATACAAGTTGAACTGGCATGATGTCATAACTTCCTTCTATTTGCAGCATTTCATTGTGTGAGTACAGCTTCTGCCTTTATGAGGAGAAGGTAATAATCTGTTGCTTAGATACTACTTAAAACTGCAAGTATGGTATATAAGACATAGTGAAAAGCAGAAATTACAACGGAATTGTAAAAAAGGTTGCATAAAGTATGCATCTCCACAAAACACAAGCTTTACAGAGATATAAAAACGTAGCACTTAGAAGTCATGCAATCCTTGAAGTTCAGCTTGAAAATGAGGGACTTAGATGGATTGGCTACAATGAAAATATGAAGTTTTGTTTTCCTCCTTAATAAATGGAATTGTCTATCAAGAAATATAAATGTGTACAGAATTAAGTATTCATCTTATGCAAGTACAACAATACCTTAAGTGCCTTTCTGAACAGTAAACATAATCATGTCAAATAATATTGTAAAAAACACACCTGAGATAGCTAACCATCCTTTATTTGTTCTATATCATCTGAAGGGGAGAGCACGTCATCACGATCAGGAGAACAGAAGACTTAAGACTTAAAAGACTTACTGAGGGTTCTCTTAAGTATGACTAAATAAATAAGTATTTAAATTTGTAAAACAAATGTTAAGAAACAAATGTTTTTGTATATTTCTTTTGTGACTATAATTGTAGAAGTAATTATTACACAAAGATTGTAGAGGAAGCAGAGACGTTTTTGTACACAGCTGCACCATAGCACAAATCAGACAGAAATGTGAAGTGTATTGCCATTTCTTATGTTAACACCAGCATGTATTATTAGTATAAATATACTGCAAATGTGAAAATCACTTCCACTTCATAGCAATGTTCTGATTCTTCCATGTTCCCAGAACCATTTCCCAGAAGTCCCTTTAGCTCAATAAAGTTTTAATAAAAAATAAAAAATAAGATTGCAGTGAGTTATGACATTACAACTGAATGTATTGCCTACGTTTGTTGCTTGTTTCAATAACCTCCCCCTCTCTTTTCCTTATTTTAATTATGCATTCATTTGTCCTTCTTTATTTTCTCTCCCATTTCTTTTCATTTTTCCACAGGTGCAGAATCCTTGGGAGCAGCTCAATCACATTCCTCCCAGGTCAGGGAGCATTTCCTCTCTGTCCTTCCAGGGACATCCTCACAGGGTAGGAGTGGTGGCACTGGTTCAGTAGGCCCTCTGGCATGTAACAGCCTGGCAAGCCTCATAGACCATGGGCTTTGGGACTTGTTTGAGGACATGGTGGAGCAAGTTGTAAAGAGATGCTTTCAGCCCGTGCAGGATGCTCTTCAGTGCGTTGAGGATTCATTTCCCCAGTCAGTGCTGACCACTGCATCACCACAGGCACCACTCCCTTAACATCAGAGTCCTCCACTGCAACACCATCTGGCAGTGGAAATGTTTGAGGTCCTGTGGACCAGGGGTTCCCCCCTGATCTTGACTCCTAATCCACTCTGTTATACCCTGTTACCTACTTTCCAAATAAACTACCCTTCTATATAAAAAAATAAATTGAAAATGGGGGGGATCTATCCCCTACCAAAAATCTAGTACCCCTCCTTTCCCACCTCCTCCACCACAACCCTATTGATGTTTTCCTTCTGTATTTCCCTCATTATTATGTCTTCCCTTTGGCAGCCACTTAGTAAGGCCTTACTATGTCTAGGCAATTCTGATTCTGTATCAAAGCTCAAAAAAAATCATTATCTTAGTTACACAAATTTGCTCACCCAGTATCTCTGACAGAGCAATCTGCAGATAATCTTTAAGGTCTGCCAACTCATTACACTCCCAGAAAATATGTTCCCAATTACCTCTTTCTTCCCCATCACACCTCCAGCATTTGCTATCTATCTCATTAAAAACTCTTTGAAGTCTACTTGGGGTATAAAATACCCATGTAAACACTTCCAAGCAAAGATCCTAAATCTTCTAGACTTTTTTGCATATTTGGAAGCCACACATATATCACCCCCCATTATTTCTTTTTGAATTGCTTATCCAGCCTCTTTTCCCAGTCGTTTCTAATCTCCTCTGAATGATTCTTATAGTTACCATGCAATATTTTGTATGGTCTGCTAATTATTCCTTTTTAACAGCAGCTTCTTTTTTAGATTCCACTGTAAAACTCTACCAGTACTGGTCTTTCACTTAGGACCCCCCTATTTCTTTCTCTTTGCCTGTACTCTGATATCAGTCTTTGATAAGGAAGGCAATCTCTATCATGCAGGTCAAATAAATTCTTAGTCTCTTCCCATTCCATTACCTTTCCCTATCTAATTATTTGCTCCCAATACCTTGGTTCTTTTGCCAGTTTTCTCCAATAAATTCCAGTCCCCTTTTGCTTATTGTATCCCAACGTGTAGTAATCCTTATCAGCAGAATTGCCTTTCTTCATTCCTGTGTTGGCTTAGTTCTTAGAATACTTTCTGCTACTTTATGAATATAATATTTTGTTTGGTTACTGTAATTGTCCTTAAGGATCTGCATCCAAAATTCCAGTCTTTCCTTGTTTCTTGAGCTTCCCCCATTTCATCATCCTTTTCCACTTTGAATTATAGGTTTCTTCTTGTGGTATGTATATGAGCCCTAGCTGCGTAGCTCTGCAATACCCCTTCATATCAGGTAATCCCAAAATGTCTTCCTTTTTCACTCTTTCCTGTGTTTCTCTTTCCGCTCTTTAAATAAATAACAAGATGTCCACATAAGGATACCCCTATATAAAATATATAAAACCAGTTTATATTTTTAAAACTTAATAATAAAAGCTGTTCTGCCTTAACCACTTATAGTGTGTTTGTGCATAGCCATGTTCATTCACAATATCCAAACACATACAAACACTAACATTTTCACATAGTACATTTGCATATACTTAAACATTAACTGTTACAAGTAGGCATGTTTTTACAACACCTTTGCATTTACTTTTTCAGCATAAATAAGCTGTGAATACCTGAACTTGCATAGAGGCATGCTGGCTCTCTTCCACAAAGGATAACCACTATGCAAGTACAAACCGTGGGACTATGAATATCACCTTATGTCTGTCTTTTGTGATGCTCCAACTTAATAACAATGCAAGCATAAACCAACTAGTGCACAACTTGATGGAAGCATCCAGGTCTAGGCTAATCTTTGCCTTTGGGAAACATTTTTTTTCTGGTTTGGATGGTCACAAACTTTCTGACTTCTAAACTGCCTAAGCTGCCCTTATATCTACTGTCTAGGTTCTTTCATTGTTCTTTCCTGCTCCAGCTTCTATCCCAACCTTGAGCTGTTTCTTTAAGTCAAATCCTTTCCAGAAACTCTTGCTCTCTGGTGTGTTAGATCTATTTCCAAACCCAACTACTAGTGCCTAAAATGGAAATCCATTCACAATGCTGCAGGGAATATATGATTATTTAAAATATGCAAAGTATTTGTAAATTCAGAGTGCATTTTCTATTACTGCCCCTGCTATAACTTACTGCAGTCCATTTCTTGTAATCTGCACTGTAAAATGTTCACAGCAGTTGTTTTGACATGCTTTTTAATCAGACAATAGATATGGCATGGGTGTACATCACAGGGCTGCCAGCAGCACTCTCCTGTGGGGCCCGATATGAAGGTTTGCTGCATTCCAAATTCAAAAGTGTCAGTATTGTTTTGCGAACATATTTAAGATAGTACTTTGCCCAACATATCTTTAATAAAATAAGTATGTGAGCAAGCTGTCTAATCTCAATCTGGCAAACTCTAATAGATAAAGTCTAGCATGCCCTGTAATCAAATGGCACACCGTTGCTTTTCTGATAAGTTAAGCAATCACTGCTGTTTTTAAGTAGGAAAGGAAACATTACTTGAGATACAGTTCCTGTTCCCAACTAATACAATTATAAAAAGACTGCATCAAACTTACATTTAAATAAGTAAACCTAAAAACAGAATGCACTTTTTAGAAAGCACATTCAGCATTCTTCAGATAAATGCTTAATGACTGAATGCGTGCATATTCTCTAAGGATTCATTGAAAACTAGGATGAACTGCATATTGCATTATATTTCTGTATTAAGAAACAAAATAATGTGTACAGTAACTGTGGTCGGCATTCTAAAGGTTATTTAAAAAATAACTATAAATATGAAAAATGTCTTTCAGAATGAGAAGGTAGAGGTCACCTGGTAGCTAGTAGAACATGCAAATTAAAGGCAGAATGGATGAGCTCTGTGTCACTTTTAAGGGATAAAATCTAGGCATCTGTTTTATGCCTCAAAGAGAAAAGGTCCATGTTAATACATTTTTTGAAGAAAAAAATCCTCAAGAGTTCATGAGAGATCTTTGTATAACTGAATCATAATCTTACCAGCTGTAAGCTGTTTATTGACGGCTGGAAAATCCTTGTACATAGCTGCACATAAGGGGGGAGGGAAAATGAATGGAGCTGTACTGGGTTTTTAATAATCATCTCTAGCAGCTTAAACAATTTTTCACTCACTAAGAAAGAACAGAAAGTGTTTTGTCACAGTCTCCCTGGAAAAGCAAAATTCAAATGATGCCTGTGTCAGAGATTTTGAGGTTTTTTACTTCCTGCCTGGTAGCAGTGTGCATTCTTTCCATACAGAAACCGTTACAAAGACTGGAAAGCGTCGTTTTTTAAAAGATAATTTCCTGTTCAGCTCCATGTGGCAAAGTGTGTGTGTGTGTGTGTGTGTGTATGTGTGTATCAATCCACGTTTGCATTTGCACATACGTATGCATACACGATTCAAGTGCTTGGCTTTTTTCCTGTCTTGAACAGTTTCCATCCAAGTAATACATTTATTTTTAAAATTTGTATTACACCAGCTAAGTTCCAGAAGTTATGTGAGGATTGTGAAGAAAAAAAAGGAAAGTATCCTGTTTCTATTTTCATCCAAAAATATGCAGATATTTTATGCCTATAAAGAACACTCAAATAATGCAGTTACTATGGTGATAGTAACAGAAATGCAGTGGAATAATTTCATCACAATTAAATGGGTTGCAACAGTAACTTTAAGTAAACTCTTAACGGTCTGAAATCTCCAGTACCCATGTACCTTCACATGAAAAACTGCTGCAGGACTGTTTTATTCATTGCTTGGATAAAATAGATTTGCATGAGGACAGTGAGAAGTGCGCTAGTGGAAACATGACGTTTTCTCTACAAAGGTAATGCACATTCATATTTTCAGTAGACTAAAGCACCAGGTGCTGTATTAAAAGACAGTGCTAATGATGCAGATAAGGCAAGCTGTGAAGTATACCGGGCCCAATTAAGGTGTCTGCAGCTCCTGATGCAGGTTAAACAACTACAGATAATGGCAGATATCCACTAGCAGCAATAAATTCTCACTTCCTTTCCCCTTTCTAAATGCCCTGGTCCCATAAAATATCCTGGCTGCCTTGTGTCCCTTTTGCAACTGAGCCTGTAGGTTATCTGTGTTGTTCGATTCATTAAAATTACACATAGTACATTCTCAGAACAATGTGTTCCCTTCACCCAGACCCCAAACCAGATTTGTGCTACACTGTTCCAGGTAGCTGATAGATGATAAGCATAAATATGCATACCACTGTATTGAAATTAGGGTGAAAATACAAAAAACAAATTGTAGTTTTGCATCATAAGCTTGTTAGGTAGAGCCTGAAATGGGTGCTTCAGAATTCAGCTAGATGTACTCATTCAAATAATGAGATTCACTTAGGGTTACTTTCCCAAATCTAGTCCCAGTAACAACTGATCCAGGTATAATTAAGGGGTGATTAGACTAAATTCACACAGGCTAATATATTAGAAATATAAAGGACTTCCAATGTTATACTGATGCATTTTTGTGCATACTGCTATGCTGTACATGTTTCCTTACAACAACAGAGATGTATAAAACAATCCAAACTAATAGCAGCGCACCAGAGATGATTAATGTGTAACTGCCCACAAAAGAAGCATGAGTCACAGTAAAATAAAATGAGAGTGCAGTCCACAAACCTGGCAACAACTAAACAACTGCTGGCATAAAATATAAAAAAACTGCGTTTAAATAAAATACGGTAAGCGCTTTCACTAAATAGCTTCATCAGACCATTTAATTAAACATGATTTTTTTATATTTTATGCCAGCAGTTGTTTATTTGTTGCCAAGTTTGTGGACTGCACTCTCAATTTTATTTACTGTAACAGAGATGTATACAATTTGTGCAATGTATTTTCCCTTGTGTAAATTCTGACATAGTTGAGCACTTATGAGTGAATTTTGAAAGTACCGTGCTCCATATTTGTGTGGCTAAAATCTGGGCGATATTGTAGTTGAGGGCCTCACCAGTTCCTTTCGCGCAGAAGTGGGCGTGTCGCAAATTGAGTGACAACCTGGTCTGCATATTACTTGGGGTTTTCGACAAACTGACAATAAATTCTATATATATATATTTTTTACATTTTAGGTCAATTAAAACTTGCCATTATACACAATATGTGCATATCAAAGTTCAGTCATGCTGCAACACCCTGTAATACTTAAAGACTTAACCCCACAACTGAGTGAAAGAAAGAAGAAGCGGTTACACTTCCGTTATGATTGCGTGCTGTACTGACAGCACATAACCGTTCAAAGTGTCAATATGAGATTTTGGTGACTGTTTGACTATTAAAAGCACTGTGACAACGGAAACACTTTAGTTTAAATAAGAAGCTATTACGTTGTATCAAATCCATAATTTAGCAGTTGGCAGTCCTCTTAAGAAACTGAAATACCCCAAGGTCGAAAAAGTGTTTTTTTTTTTTTTTTTGTTTAAATGTCGGTTCACGCCATACCGGTAATTTACTTTCAGTTTACTGTTATATTTACTATCCTATTACAACGTCAAGTGCACTTTTTTTTCTTCGGTTGTACATTGGGAGGGAATGCATATTCATGAATGACATATCACGGGGGTGGGTTTTGGGCATGGCTTGCTACTGTGCATCTGGTGAGGCCCTCAACTACAGTATCGCCAAAATCTGTACCATATTAACTTACATCTGTGAATTCTTGAAAAAATCGGATTTGTAACTATTCTTGAATACTTGAAGCCAAGGACAGGGAGAGACTGTAGTTACTGTTGACTATGCATTTTAACATTAACAGTTTATTTTGTCTGATTTTTGACATTTTACTGTTGAAGCAATATACTCATTTTCATGGTCCACATAGTGCCTCAAATAATGACAATGTGGGCAAAGTTTTGTTTTGCTAGTCTGGCTCAAGGCCTCAGAGAGAAAAAGCAAGGACTGTGACCTAGATTACCCAAGTTCAGTTAGCAGCATAGGCACTAGAAGAGCCAAACAGCAGAATGGAAGAGGAATGGTCAGCCCCAACTCACCAATCTGGGGAAGATTGGGGGTGATCAGACTCACTGCACTGTGGATATCTACTGGAGGAAAAGTATATTGCACACAATAGTCAGGATATGTTCCTAATCCCTAAAAAGTCAAGTAAGTGGTGATCTTCTTGGGATATGTGTAGGAACATGCTGCCGTCAGGAACATGTACTTCATACTGTTACATCTCTGATCATGCTTGCAGCCACAAGGGGATGGATTAGGGTCATATAATACAAAACAAGATGGCTTCCTGATGACAGCCTACCATGCCTGCCAATAAAACCGCCACGAAAGGATGGGTCTGGATGATTGCGATAGAGATGATGGTTGACAGGCATGGGGAAAAAAGACAGAAAAAAAAGTTTTGTCTTACAGTTTGTATGCTGTATGCTATTATTTATAAATTACTGAATTTGTGGTGAAGTAGAATACCAGATCTTGTTTTTTTTTTTTTTTTTTTCAGTTTTGCCCCACTTCCTACTAGTCATTAGCCTAGTTTCAGCTAATTGACCCATTCATCCCTATATATGCAGCCATCAAGGGTAGTTTGAGGTTTTGCTGTTTTTGCTACCTGATGTCCCCTCACAAGATTTGCTGTGCAAACATATCTGGCATGCAAAAGGTTGCTGCTCTGTATATCCCTAATTTATGCTAGTGAGTGGCAACAAATAACCCCATCCAGCAGCAAGGAAGCATGGGGGGGTGGTTTCCCCCAGTCTCCACTGGAGAAATCACACCATTATAGTGTGCCCCCCTTGTGTACGGATCCCTATCAATCCCAAAAAGAGAGGAGCTGACCAAGCCGGTCCTCTTCCTCCTGGCCTGCTACTCAAACCCTAGTACATGTGTCTTAGAAATAGTTACATCTCTCTGCACTATGAAGTCAAGTCAGAATGCCGCATTTGTGAATGAACTATAGTTTACAGTCTGTATCTAATGAACTCTGTATACATTCATGCATGCTTGTGTACTTCTCTGATATGTTTGTTTCTTACTTTGCATATTATTGTAATTAGGATGTACCACACAATGATTTCATATGACTACAGGATCTACACGCCTAATGTACTCTGCCAAATATCCACCTTTAGGCTTTTACTTCTTTTCTCAAGGAGGGTGAGACCATTTAGTCCCAAGGTAAATATGACGGGGTACCCATTCAATCACCCAGGTTATGTTTGAAGGAATTTTGATTCAATATTGAATCATATTTCATAATTTTCAGTGGAAATTTATTCCAGAGAAGGAGAGGCACTGACTGATGATCTCTCCAATGCATTTTATTTTATTTGCTGAGTAACTTTGGATCTCTGTTTCTAGTGTTACTCTGCAGTTTGACTTCTTGAGGAAGAATAAGGACAAGGACTGTAGGATCACTAATGGCATAGTAAGCGAGGCACAGATCACCCCTCAGGAGTATGTAAGACACAGAGTATGGGGACAGAGCTTCCAGCTTCTCCTAATAACTAAGGTTCTTTAGACAAGAGATCTTAGATAGGAACTTCTTGGGCTTTTCAGGTTTTTTGGCGTGTCTGGTGGGTACATCATAAAGCAAGCTTTTTACTCTATAATAGGTCTAACCAGTACTGAATATTGGGGAATAATCACTTCCTTTGATCTAAATGAAATACCTTTGGCAATCAATTGCAATAACTAGAACTTCCTGACTGCAATTGCCATGTGGTAATCAAAGCAGAGGGATGTCCCCATATTAACTAGGTATTTGCACCTCTCACAGACAGAATTTTTTGAGTTAAGCTGGAGTTCTATAAATGAGCATAAGAAAGTTACTACAGTGCCTTAGGATGCCAATTGCTAGGAGACTGGTGACAGAAGGAGGCCTAATTTGCTGACCCTCCATAACATCCAGTACTTTCAGTGGACGTTTCCTAAGTGCAAAAGTTAAGAGAAAGCTGAAGGAGTACTAAAAGAATATTATCAGTGGTGATAACAGGATGACACACAGCACATTGATGTTACCAGTGCAAAAAGTAGCAATTCAGAGTAGCCAGGCCATTTAAGCACGAGCTGATAATAATGTCAATAGCACAACTGATCTACCGTCGATAAATTAAATGAAAATGGTTTGGTAGTTTGATTTACGGGAAAGAATGAAAATATGCTCACTGCCCGCTATACAGCTACAGCACAAGCACCAGTACGAATCAAAAGGTGCTTCGACAAAGTATTAGCTTAAGGGTGGGCACACTTAACCAGCTTACTGTACGTTTTTTATTTTTTATATTTTTTCCAGTAACAGATTTGTTTGTTTTTCAATTAAATTGTACAGGTTATAGGTCACATTAAAGGTGGGAAAAGTTTTGAAATAATTTATTGTGGTCTTGTTTTTTTATATCACAAAAACCTGGCATTTTAACAGGGGTGTGTATACTTTTTATATCCACTGTATATCCTGTTGAAGTGATTATTCAACAGAGCAAGTTATTATAGTGCTATGACCATCTTGATTTTTGAAAGCTGTGTCACGTGATTTGATTTTTTTTTTCTTTTTTGCATGGACTTCTAGACAAGGAGGTTATAGATGAAAAGTGACAGCCCATGAATAATCTGTATCTGCCATCAGAAAAGATGACTCTCAGCAACTAATTCTGGACTGGATGCCAAATATGACACTTCAGAACTATGACATCAAAAATTAGAACATTAAACATTAATACAGTGTCAGTCTGCACAACCTCCTGTATATTGTTACCAAGACATGCATGTGGAGCCTTTCTCCCCAGGTCTCCGCTGAAAATTGGCTTCGTTCCAAGTCGGACTTTCCCGGTTAACAAATGATAAATTAAAAAAATAAATAAATAAATGTTTGAACTGTTGGCAGATCCTGTAAGCAACGGCATATGTAGATTCTCACCCTTGTGTGAGATGAACAGTGCATGTGTGCCATGCATTTGAATGTTCATACCATTTTTACCCTTCCACCTCTGCAGAAAGGATGTAGAAATTGTCCATCATTCTTTCTATGATAAACTCCTTCCCCATATTCTCCCTGAGGCCTGTGCCAATTACTGCATGTCTCCAGACAGTAACTTCCTGTACTTATGCATCTGCCCCCTGCACCTTCCCATAAGGATGGCTTAAGAAGGCATCAGCTAGGAAGTTAAGATACAAAATAGCACCAACCCAGTTTGTGCATAAAGGCAATTCCTTGTATTAAAAGCAGTGCAAGTGTATACAGTATGCAGTGTATGAGCATAGAAGCAAAGTCAATAATGGCAGGTAAGGCTCTTTCCGCCTACCAAGACTGTTCATGTCCCCACATTTCATAAGAACCATCTGCTTCCTAAGAATTTTTGAAAACCTTTGCCTTTTCACCCCTCCCTCCCTCCCTAAAAGGTTGTAGCAATCAGTTACTGCCCTTCTTGAAACAAAGTACTTTATTGCATTTGCCATGTAGCACTGTGTTTCTACATTTCTGATGCATACATTTTTTGTAGCCATCACAAGCAATGTGAAATATGATGGATCTGTAGTGAAGTAAGATACTAACATACACTCGGTAGAATGTTACTCCTTCTGACTCATTATGTTAAGTGCAGAAACATAAATGATGATGGAACGCAGACAGCATTACAGCTTATGTCTGCTTGTTGACAGCATTGCAATTAACACAGAAGCAAGCTAGGATTCACCTTCCAGTGAAACTAGTTCAGGCTGTTGATCACTTACCTTTCAAGTATTGCTAGCTGCCCCTCAGTTGTTCTCACCACCAAACAAATGTGCACGCTGTTTCTTTTCTTTAGTTTTTGCCTTTTAAAAAGGAAGTGCCACAACTATACTCAGCTGCATTCTAACCATTGTCTAGTCCTGGTCCTGTCCCTCCACTCCTCCCTACTGCTAGACCTTTTAGTTCTCTATATAGATATGCACTCCACTGGGTGTTCCTCTATTTGCCCCTACCAAAAGCGGCAGGGTTTCCATCAATGGGGAATGTGGGCTCCTGGCTATCAGCAGGTACCTTGCATGCTGGACTGACAGCAGTCATGTGTTAGTGCAGGAATCATGTGGCAGAGACAGGTTTTTATGGGACTTAGCCAGAGATAAGTTTGGAGAAGCTCCTTCCAATTTTAATAGTTCTTCCTTATTTCCAGACTATACAATGACACTAACCACCTTTGCTTTCTGTATCACTCCAGCTACCAAACTGTGCAAATCTACAACAATTCTCAGCCCCAGCTAAGGACCAATATAAGAAGGCCTGCTTTAATTGAGACCTCTCCCACTGTAAAGTCATTGGAGGCATTGAAGTCTAGCTACCTTATCAGTCCCTAAAAGCCTGATACCATAAGGCTCTCATACCACAGACAGAAAAGTAGCCAATACACAAGTAAGCCAATATAATTTTACTTCCTGACATCATAGTGTGAAGGGTATCCAAAATTATTTTATGATACTAACCAAGAAATGGAAATGCTAAAAAGTGAAGTAAAGAAAGTTTCTCAAGTAACATATTAAAGTTTACCCTGCTCCATGTCAGACAGGAATAAAACCTGACTGCAGCCAAGATTACCTGATTTTGATTAATGGTTTGGACATTGCAGGACCCAGGCAGAGGGATGGAGTCAAGCATACTACATCAATTCAGTCATTCCAGGAGGAGGGACTAGAGAGGGGTACAGACTCAAGCACACCACCACTATTGAGTCCAATGGGAGAATGGGGACACATAGGGGAGTACTGTTTACAAGCGGGGCTAGGGTATATGAAGATAAGGATATGTCTCAGTACCCACTACATGTCAACCCTTTGGTCAATAATATGTTGCAGTACCTACTGCATGCCAAAGCCTTGGATAATACATGTGCATGCCGGGGAGGGGTTAAGCCCTAAGGGAAAATACATTCTCTGCAGCAGTGTGATGTTGCCCAGGAAGTCTTGATTCCCTCACTAGCCATGGACATGGTCAGAGAAAGTTCAGGATAGGACATCTGCTTTTGGTAGACCCAGTGGATGAAGGAGAGGTGCTAGGAGCAACTGATGGTCAGCTATAGGGGAGCAAAAGTAACTTACTTAAGTGTATTACTAAGCAAATAGTGTACAGCTTAGAAAATCTTTTTTTAATACTATGTGGTATAAAAGGGTAATCCATAATGTTTAACTGTTCTGAAGCTGTTTCGATTTTGTTATTATGATTCTTTTTGAAATTACAAATTGTCAGTGTAGTAACCTTGCCCCCTTATTTGTTTAAGATGAGTGAAGTCCCCTGAAATGGAAATGTGGTATATGCTTTTAAATTTGAAAAAAATGCAGCTTGTTCTCCTCAATTTTAGAGATATAATCAAAGTATTGGTTAACTAATGAGGAATTAAATGCCACTTTTGTGATGGATAAAAAGAAGTCTTAAAACCAGGAAGGTAATTCATCAATTGGAAGTTCAGCATGGAGTAAAGCAGGGCTTTTGTGTGAAGACCCAAGATCATGGAATCATACCGCTTAGCCTCAATATAAGAATTCTAGTCAAGGCCAAAAATAACAGGGGAGGCTAAGACCCAAAATTAGGGAGAGGTTTTAAATATTACTCAGATAAACTTAGAATGTTGCTAGAAAAAGAGCTTTTGCACTAGCGTGCATTTTCTGGAGGAAGTGAAGTGTGAAACTCAAATGTCTGTCACTATTTAATGACTTAAATGCTCAATGATTTACCAGAAAACCACAGATTTCATGAGGAATACACCAAAAATATGAGGGAAAAATCTCAGCTGAGAGGGCTGCATGGAGTTTTCTAGCACAGTCAGGGCTTCTTGTAGATGTGGCCTGGGACCAACTCAAATGAAAATTTTTGTTTATTTTATTTATTTTGTTTGGTGACCTGGACAGTCTGGATGGACCATGCAAGAACCTTTTACAGCACAGTATGTAGAATATTTACTAAATATTCATTATATATTCGAAAAAATATGTATTAGCTATGAAGTATCAAAACGTCAAAATCCAGATAATGAGATAAAATCACTGATATTTCCAAGCAGAGTTCAAAACAAAATAATAAAATAAAATACATGTTGGAAATCTAGAAGGAGAATATTTACAGTTGAGATAATAAATGGCAATTAATGGAGAAATGCTGGGAAGTACAGTAGGAAAAAAGAGGTAAGATAGTTGTTGAGAACAGGAAGAGGAAGGAGAGTTTGAAAGCTGAAATTGTATAGATATACAGTAGCAAGAGAGAATAGGAATAAGTATATAAATGGAACAATAAATTGTAGAGTGGGGAGGGAGAGGTGTAAGTAGGTGGTGTTTGGTTTCGAATTACAGAAGGGATTAATTCATCCAGGTGAGCACAGGCAAAGCCAAGAGTTAAGGAGATATTCCTTTACTGTTGTTTTGAAGGTGTTAGTGTATGTTGTCTTCCTGATGTTGGTTAGTAGTGAGTTCTAGATCTTTGCTATGTAGGTGGACTATAAAGAATCTCCAAAAGTTTTATTTGATTTGCTGACATTGGCATGGCCTGTGTCCACAGAGTGAAGGTGTCTTGAGGGAGTGTACCACTTTACCACTTTAGTAAGGTGGTCATAGGATGACAATTATCTGGGAAATAGAGTATATTGTGAGCAATGGGACAGAGGTGGGTAGCTAGGGAATTTATTTATTTTATTTATTTATTTATTTATTTTACATTTGGTTACCAGGAAAGTCTAACTGGACACAGATCCTTTTTCAGTGGCGGCCTGGGGAGAAAAGCTCCAAGAGTAACAAATACATACAATAAAGAAACAAATACAGCCAAGTGAGAAGCAAATACACGCAATATAGTGGTTTCAGACACAATAAGTAGAGCAATGGTAATTTACATAAAATATGGTTGTTTACATTTAGTGGCTATATCCAAATTATTATGTACAGTTAAAGTGAAGCTACCATTAGTGTTAGATCATGCTAGTAGGTAAGAGTAATGACAAAAGAGTGGAAAGGAGGAATAGGTTACCCAGGGAGCAGGTGCAGAGCCAGATGTTAGTAAGGTGCGTTTTTAGAAGTTTTTTTAATTGAAGTGTTGAGGAGTTAGTTACTAGTGAGTTAGGTAGATTATTCCAGTGTTTGGAGATGTAGTCAGAAAAAAGTGACTCACCTGCTGAATTGTTAGCTTTGGTGATGTGTAGAAGTAGTTTGTTGCTGGAGAGAAGATGTCTTGAGGAATGTGTCTGAATGATATCTTTGAGCGCAGGGTTTTTTTCTGATTGATAGAGTATTTTGTGGCTGAAGGTAAGTTGATTAAAGAGAAGTTGAGGGAGTTCAAGCCACTTGAGCTGCTTAAGTGATGAGCAGTGAGTGACGTGAATGAGGCATTAATGGCAAACTTGCAGATTTTATTGTAACAGGATTTGAGTTTGGCTAGATCTGTCTTGAGGAGGTTGGTTAAGATTGGGGATGCGTACATAAGAGTTGAGAGGAGGTTGGTTCTAGCAATGGTGGCTTTTGTGTTTTGTCAGAAATCTGTTTTTTCTATATAGGAGACCTAGTTTTTGTGAACTTTTTAATGGATTGTGCAATGTAAATATCAAATTTCAGGTTATTGTCAATTTCCATTCCTAGTTATTTGTTATGGTTTGTTGGGGTGATAATAGTTTTATTTTTAGAGATGATACTTAAGGTTGTGGATGGGGAGATGTATCTGGTTGGGCAGAAGAGAAGAAGTTTTGTTTTGTTGGGATTTAGGATAAGGTGAGAGCTAGTGAACCAGGATTCAGCAGATAAGAAGGAATCTTGAGTGATGTTATGGAGGTCTTTGAAGGAGGAAGCTGAGCAAATCAGGGTAGTGTCATCAGTCTATTGAACCACTGAGACCTTGGGTGTAGCTAAGGGGAGCTGGTTGGTAAAGATATAAAAAAGAAGAGGCCCAAGGATGGAGTCTTGGGGAACCCCTAAGTTGACAGGGCGAATGGGTGAAAGATCTTGTTGCCAGCAGACAGCCTGTTGATGTTCTGCTAGGTAACTTTGGAACCAGGTGATAGTGGGGTGACTAAGGCTAAGGGAGGACAGGACATAGATGAGTTTGGAATGGCTGACCATGTCAAAGGTCTTGGACAGGTCCAGGAATATGGCTGATACAAATTGATCATTGTTTCTATGCTGGTTAACTGTGTTAGTAAAGGACAGTAGGAGTGTGGTGGTGCTGTGAGAGTGGTGAAAACCATGTTGGGTATTAAATAAGAGCTTGTGTGTAAGGAGATAGTCCATAAGTTGGGTGCATATGACCCTTTCCAGAATTTTTGAGAGAGGGGATAGAACTGCAATTGGTCGATAGTTTGTTAGTTTGGTGGCATTACCTCCTTTGTGTAAGGGTAAGATGTGGGAGATATTCCAGACAGTGGGGATATAAGCTTCAGATAATGGCCTGTTTATAAGTATGGGAACAGGGTATGCAATTGCTACTGCTGCAATTTGCAGGAAGTCAGCAGGTAGATTTTCGGCAGCTAAGATAGTGGGCTTGAGTTTATTTAGTAGCTTTTTGATGGTGTTAGTGGATACTGGGTTTAGTGTAAATGTAGTGTAAATAATGTTTTTGCTTTTGGGAGGGTGTAAACTGTTGTGGTTTGGGGTAGGAGGGGTGTGGTTGGGGCTGGTCTGGGTCATTGCAAGTTGTTGAATTGATTCTGTGAAGTAAGTATTAAACTGAGTGGCTAGGTTCATGGAGTTGTTGGCTGCTGTTGGGGTGGAAGTGGTTGTTTTTCCAGGATGCAGTATATATTGCTAACTGCTTCCCAGAATTTTTGAGGGTTATTTTGATGTTTATTCTGTATATTGTAATAGTAGATGCTTTTGTCTAATTTTACTAGTTTTTTTTTTGCTTTATTTCGGAGTTCTAGGAAGGTTTGTTTAGTTATATGGGATTTGGTTTCAAGATATTGGTCCCAAAATTTATCTCTGGTTCTGAGTAAGGATCTGGATTCTTTACTTAGCCAGGGTGCATATTTTGATTTCACTCTAATGGTTCGGGGGGGCATGATAGTTGAGTATGTTTAGGAAGGAGGAGTTTAAGGAGAGAACGGTTTCTTCTAGAGACAGGTGCTTGAGAGGTTCCCAATTGCAGCTTTTTAGGGCAGAGATAAACCTGTTTGGATCAACGTTTTTTTGTTTCTAATTAGACAGATGGAAGGCTGGCCATTTTGATGAATGCAGTTTCTTAGGAGAAAGGCTGGGTTGTGGTCACTAAGGCGGTCAGGGAGACAGCCTGAGTGGGATGAGAGATTGGGTTGATAAGCAAAATCCAATCAAGGATGGATTGATGCTTAGAAGTTTTATCAGTCCTAGTGGGAATGTGATGAGTTGGGTGAAGCTGTAAAGGTTTACATGGGATGTAGGGTTTGGAGAGGAACAAAGGAGCCAATCAATATTAAAGTCACCCATTAGTATAGTTTCTTGTGGGAGAGATATGAATTTCTAGTGTAGTATACTTTCAAGAATTCTAGCCATTGTAATCTTTTTAGATTAACATAATGGTGAGTGGCATTTTGCAGATTGGAAGGAAATTTAGCAGTCTTAGTGTAACATTGTTCTATTTTTTAATTAGTTACTGTTAATATTTGATAAGATTGATGAAGCCAATAGGGTGGATAAGAGATAGCTAGTAGCTGTAAGCAGTTGAGAATAGTCTGCAAGGAATCTGGAAGGTCTGCAGAGTATGCCTAGTTTATAACAAGTTTTTGTATGTGCATGTCAAATTTCAACTGATCATCTATAACAATGCCTAGGAGTTGTATGTGAGACTACCTCCTTTTGAATGTTTTGAGAAGAGAGGCTTGAGAAAGTGGGTCTATATCACTTCATCGAAGTATTATTTTATCAAATACCTTTTTGTCGAACCCTTTTGAGTGAAACACCTGCTAGTCAAACACTCTATTTAGTGAATTAAATTTAATCAAACTGTTTTTGCTGGCTACCTTAAAAGTATGGACCGTTTAACATCACTTAGCAACTGCAGAACCTGGAACCATTTTACCAGTAAACTTTATATTTAAAACATTAAAAATCAGTTTAAAAATCTAATATAGTTAATGAAACACCTTCAGTTTTGCAGGGAACCCTCCCCCGCAAATTAAATATACCAACTCCAAGATCGTACTATGTTGATAAAAAGGGTAAACTAGAAAAAGACTATGAATATTCATGCCACCAGAGGTATGAATATTCATTAACTTTCCCAATTGTTGAATGGTGGGCGGCGTTTAGGCAGGACTTGCTACTGTGGATATTCTGTTCCATGTGCTGGCCAGTAAAGGCAATTCAATAAAATGAAATTCAACACCAGAAGACTTCGGCAAATAGGAGCTTTGCTCGAAAGGGTTTGACAAAAAGGTATCCAATAAAATAATACTTTGATGAAGTGATATAGACCCATGAAGGTAGTTTTGTTATTAGTGTAGGACGTGAGAGTTTAGGTTTTTTTTTTTTCTTTTTTTTGGATTTAGGAAGAGCTGAGACTGGGTGACCCATGTCTCTGTAGAAGTGAAAGATAGTTGTGTGACAGATTACAGACCAGATAAAAATATCACTGGGATAAAATCCATGTGGGGCAGGTGACAGAAGTTGGTTGGTGCAAAGGTATTTAAGGATCTGATTGCAGACACATCTTTTCAAAACTTTGAAAAGAGGTGAGAATATGACAATGGGTTGATAGTTTGATAGTTCTGTTGGCCTGCAGAGGTATGATGTATTTATGAATGTTTGTTTATTTCCAAAGTTTGGGGACTTTGGTTTCTGAAATAGAGTGGCTTGTAAGAATGTAGATAGGGTAAGAGAAGGGGTTTGCTGCAAGGTTTATGTATTTAGCTGGAAGAGTGTCTGCAGCCAATGTGTCTTAAAGTTAAGTGAAGTGTCATATCAGACTTGAATTGTAGCAAACAGCATATGCAAGCTCCTTGCTGCAATTACTAAAACAAGCTAATGAATACATTCATTTAAGGAGCTGCAATATCTTCCATAGCTTCTTAAATGAATCCTGGTACTGCTCCCCTGCCCAATAAGCAGCTGCCAATCTTGCTAGCTAACAGCATTCTCCCAGGACAGCTGCTGTCCAAGGGGAACCGAAAGCTAAGGAAAAGGAGGACACTAAAGTTCCAGTACCACTCCAATGTTAACCTGTAAGCAGTGTTTCAGTACCATCTCCATTACTAACCTGTAATCAGACTTCCAATATCACTCCACTGCTAACCTGTAATCAGTGTTTCAGTACCATCTCCATTACTAACCTGTAATCAGACTTCCAGTACCACTCCAATGTTAACCTGTAAGCAGTGTTTCAGTACCATCTCCATTACTAACCTGTAATCAGCCTTCCAATACCACTCCACTGCTAACCTGTAATCAATGTTATTCTACCACTCCACTGCCAACTTTTAATCAGTGCTATCTTACCACTCCACTGCTAGTGTGTAATGAGAGGTCCAGTACCATCTCCACTGTTAATATGTAATCAGAGTTCCAATCAGTGTTACTGTACAACTCCACTGCTAACCTGTAATCAGTGTTATTGTACCACTCCACTGCTAACCCGTAATCAGTGTTCCATATAATTTGATTGCTAACCTGTAATCAGTGTTCCAGTACCACTCCACTACTAATCTGTAGTCAGTGGTCCAATACCACCCCACTGCTAACCTGTAATCAGTACCACTCCATTGTTATTATCAGTGTTCTAGTGCCACTCCATTGCCAACCCGCTATCAGTGTTCCTGTATCACTTTGCTGCTAACGTGTAATCGGTGTTCCAGTACCACTCCAATGCTAACCTGCAAACAGTGTTCCATATAATTTGATTGCTAACCTGTAATCAGTGATCCAGTACCACTCCACTACTAATCTGTAATCAGTGGTCCAGTATCGCTCCACTGCTAACCTGTAATCAGTACTACCCCATTACAGGCCTGCAATGAATGTTCCAGTACCAACCCACTGCTCATGTGTAATTAGTGTTCCAGTGCAACTCTACTGCTAACCTATAATCAGTGTTCTAGTACCACTCCAATATCAACATGCAATCACTGTTCAAGTACTCATCCACTGCTAACCTGTAATCAGTGTTTCAGTAGCAGTCCACTGCTTACCAGTAATCAGTGTTCCAGTACCATCTCAAGTGTTAACATGCAATCAGTGTTCCAGTACCACTTCACTGCTAATCTCTTATCAGTGTTCTAGTGCCACTCCATTGCCAACCTGCTATCAGGGTTCCTGTACCATTCCCTGCTAACTTGTAGTCAATGTTCCAGTACAACTCCTCTGCTAACCTGTAATCAGTGTTCAGGTACCACTCCACTGCTAACTTGTAACCAGTGTTCCAGTACCACTCCTCTGCTAACCTGTAATCAGTGTTCAGGTACCACTACACAACTAAACTATAATCAGTTTTCCAGTACCACTCCACTGGTAACCTTTAATCAGTGTTCAAGTACCACTACATTGCTGACTTGTAATAAGCATTCCAGTACCACTCCACTGCTAACATTCAATCAGTGTTCCAATTCCACTACACTGCTAACTTGTAATCAGTGTTCAAGTACCACTCCACTGCTTTCCTGCAATTAGTGCTTCAGTATCACTCTACTACTAACCTGTAATCAGTGTTCCAGTACATTTCCATCGCTAACCTGTAATCAGTGTTACAGTATCATCTCAACTACTAACTTGCAATCAGTATTCCAGTACCACTCCACTGCTAACCTGCAGTCTATGTTCCAGCACTACTCTACTGCTAATCTGTAGTCAATGTTCAAGTATCACTCCACTACTTTCCTGTAATCAGTGTTTCAGTGCCACTCCACTGCTAAGCTGTAATCAGTGTCCCTGTACCATCTCCAATGCTAACCTGTAAACAGTGTTCTGGTACCACTCGACTAGTAACCTGTGATCAGTGTTCAGTACCCTTCCAAGCTTACCTGAAATCAGTGTCCAAGTATCACTCCACTGCTAACGTAAAATCAGTGTTCAAGTACCAATCCACTGTTTTCCTGTAATCAGTACTCTAGTATCACTCCACTGGTAACTTGTAAACAGTGTCACAGTACAGCTGTATTGCAAGCCTGTAAGCAGTGCTCCTAAAACTATCCACTTCTAACTTGTAAATAATATTCCAGTACCACTCCATTGCTAACCTGTAGTTAGTGTTGCAGACTGCTAACCTGTAATCAGTGTTCTAGTACCACTCCACTGCTAACTTGTAATCAGTGTTCAAGTACCAGTTCACTGCTTTCCTGTAATCAGTGCTCTAATATCACTCCACTGCTATTCTGTAAACAGTGTCTCAGTACCACTCCACTGCTAACCTGTAATCAGTGGTCCAGTACCACTCCACTGTTAACATGTAATCAGTGTCCCAGTACCACTCCTCTGTTAACCTGTAATCAGCGTTCTGGTACCACTCCACTGCTAACCTGTAATTAGTGTTACAGTATGATAGGTTTTCCATTGCCCAAGCCAGACTTCACTGTGGTCATGTTGCTGTTGACCAAGCTTCCTGAACAATGAGCTTAATGAAACACATTGAACCATAAATTAAATATTCCTGGGTTTCTTTACTGAACTCTGAATCAGTAAGTCTCGATTATCAGGGGCAAAGGAGGTGGAAGAGCAAGATCTTTGCCAGCTTCTAAAGTGGGTTCACAGTCACTGACTCAACTGTTAGGCTATGCTTACTTCGACTAACAAAGAATGGTCTGAATATGCTTTATAAATGTCACAGGGTTTGCCTAGGTCTTTTTCAGAGGAAGAAGTTTGTCAATGAAGCTTTTTATAGGGTATGGTCTGAAATATTTTCCTTTTCAGTGCTTATTAAAATAAAGGAAAAATCATGGTGCTACTTTTGTTTACTTTCTTTTTAAACTTTTAAAGGAGTGCATCATTTCTAAGGGTAAATGGTAGCAAATGCAAAAAAAAAAAATCAAGGTTTAAATCCCCTTTCCCAATCCCCCATGTCACATATAAGCTTGTATGCTATCTGTAAAAGGTCACTTAATTTCTTTTGTGTTTCCCTTTCAGAGATGGAAGCAAGTTTTGACTTAACCATACTTAACACACTGAAAATTATATGCTTTTCATTTTTATATCTGTGTATTAATGAGAAGTTTTTATTAACACATATATCATTCTTTATGTTTACTTTTCAAGCTAATTTGTCCTTATTTAGAGTTTGTGGTTAATGTAGCTTTGCTTTCATCATCCAACATGTGTTTGTAAGTGGTGGTAGCGTGATACAATCAGCAGGAACGTACTGGGATAAACAAAATGATTTATTGGGAAATTAAGAATCCATTTGCTCACATTCCTTTCTCATTTCCCACATGAGTATTAAACATTCTTTTCTCATTTAAAAAAGAAATGTAGTACTGTTCTGCTCCGAGCAATCCATATGTAATGATAGATACATTGTCTGAAGCTAAATGTTATACCCAACATTCATGTAATCGTCCCAATGTAGGGAAGGGTTCTTGGGGCCACTAAGGAGATAGATAAGCGACAAACCACAGCAAACATATCTCAATTAACCCACTAAGGGAAAAAGTATTCTGTGAACATTATTTCTGGCGGCTTCTGGTAAATGAATATCTGACTTCCTTGTCAGTATCAAAAACTTACTATATACATACACTTCCTGTCTCATCATCCATGAAAGGAAAGATTACAGTGCTACACCCAAGTGTCCACCTATAGTGGATGGCTCACATTCCACCCCAGCTTAAGTATTCCACAACCAGAACTAATACAGAAATCAATTAATACATGTACCATGCATTCTCACCTTAACTTTTAGCATGTTTAATCATTGTTGAGTCTTCTTTATTCCTGTTCATTTAAAACATATTTATGGCTGTTAGAGCGATTAAGGAGGAGACCCTGCATCACAAATCACTCTCCAATGCCTTCTTAACACATACAATCTGCCTGGTATGTTTTTCTCCTTACAGACCATATGAGCAAAGGACAAAAATCACCCCACCATCAGAATCTCAATAATTCAACTAACAAAAAATATAGAGGATCCTGAACACATTTTTCCAAGCTACATGTTTTTTTACTGTGGTGATGCTTATTTTAGGATACATTCAGCAGGCCATTGTAATGGCTTGTGTAGTTTCACTCCTCATTCTTATAAGCTTTTTAAAAGTTTTTATTTATAAGTGTATTTTGTTGATTGATGAATTAATGCATATGAAAAGTAAAAGAAAATAAAATGAAGATAAGCAGCTTGGATTCAGATCAGGCTACAACACAACTGACCCAATGCTTGCAGTGTGACAGATAGTGAAAAAAGAAGCTGGAGATGAGGAAAGGGTCCAACTGTACATTCCAAGACTTGCCGAAAACATATGACAAGGGCAAATTTGGGCAGTTTAAAGTCCCAGAAACACTAGTAGACAGTGAAGGATCCAATGACATAAGCAAGAACAGTGTTCAGACTCACAGAGGGGTTCCCTGAGGGACAGAGTGTACATCAAGGTTCAGCTATGAGACCGCTAATATTCATACTGGAATACATTAGCAAATTGGTCAGAGGGGCAGCTCAACAAACCCTGTGTATGCAGATGATGTTTCACTATTAGCAGACACTGAATAGGAACTTCAGCAAATAATAGGGGACTGGAATGCAAATGTGATGAAGCTGAGTATATATAAGACAGCTGCCATGTTAGCCAATGCAGGAAATCAGAAGAATCTGAATATTTAGACAGAAAGAAAAAATTGTGAACAGGTTAAAAGCTTCAAGTATCTGGGAGGGGTGGTTGAGGAGAAAGGAAGTCAGAAAGAGGAGGTTAAAGCTAATGTCAGGGATGCTGCAGACAATTAACATAGTGTCAGCTGTATGCCAAAGAAACTGAAAAATAAGGTGTACAAAACAGTGGCATGACCAGTGCTTTTGTATGACATAAGAACCTGGGCAATGAAGGCAAAACAGTTGAAGAAGCTAGAGGTGATGGAGATGAATTACCTGAGATGGTGGTAGAATGCACACTGTGGGACAGATGAAGAAATTAAGACATCAGAGCAGAAGGAAAAATAGATACAATTGCAGAGAAGGTCAAGGGTAAAAGATTGTGGTGACTTGGTGACGTGCATGAAAACAGAAGATGATTTGGAACAGATAGGAAGAAAGCAAGAGGTAATGAGGATATCCAACCAAGATATGTCTGGATTGCATGACAGAAGACCTGTTACAGTCAGCCATGACTGTCGAAGAAGATAGGAGGAGTAACACGGAATGGAGCGAGGTATGGACATTTCACACACCATTCCAAACCCATGTAGAAAAAGGGGTTACTGATGATGATGATGATGATGAAGACTGGGTTCTTTCCCCATGAGTCTGGAATTACAAAACCACCATTTCTTTAATGCTTTGATCATTTTACTAAAAGCTTTCTAAGACGATAATCTATCACCTTCTCTGGATGGCTGCCAAATCTGTCCGTCATAAGAATATTGATAGCAAAACCTAAGCAGTACTCAGTGATTGTGAAAGCTTTATTTTCTAAAATTCTCACTCTTACTTTAAGATAATGAATTTTACAGCCTTTAATCAATTGTGCCTAACAGATTCCACAGTGATAATGTATTAAGGACATTGACATAAAAACGGAAACTATCTCTGTAGCACTTCTTTCAGATAATGCTCTATGAGACAAGACTCTTACAGGGACATTACTACAGCTATCTCACAGGCACATCTTCCATTCAAATCTTCACAGGGCACAATATTTAGATAACCTTTAGCCATTTGAAAAAAACATGATGGAAATGGTACTGAATGGGTGATAGAGCAAACCCATATATCCTGACAGAAACTCTGAGAATGTGAACAAGTCAAAATAAAGTACAAGAGAATATGGCAGAAGAAGGTTTAAAAATGACAAGGGTATTGACGGGTTTTGTACAATGCAGGAGCTGTGGAGCTGTAGTGGCCAACAGTGTCTTCTTTCACTTTGGTGTTGATTACATGCAGACACATTTCTTTTTTGAGAAGGAAGTTGCTGGACTCTTTGCTAATATAATGAGATTGCACATAACCAGATCCCCAAAGCATGTACAATCACATACCTGATTATTTCACCACAGTCTGTCAGTAAGAAAGAGGATATAAAATCCAATGTCTACGGGCTGGGAAGAATGCAGAACAGAAAGATATTCACAAGAAATACTCTTCACCCACCAACATGCATATACCACATCAGCAGAGCTGAATTGTTACCATTCAACTGCAAAAGTAGATTCTACAAAGCAGTTCTTAGAT
This sequence comes from Protopterus annectens, assembly GCF_019279795.1. Classification (NCBI taxonomy): domain Eukaryota; kingdom Metazoa; phylum Chordata; order Ceratodontiformes; family Protopteridae; genus Protopterus; species Protopterus annectens. The sequence goes on from NC_056749.1 coordinate 345,390,806, forward strand.
GCAACCCCCATTTAACTGCATTCAAGTGAAAAATGAAGGAACACAGAAGTTCTGATTGCACTATATACAAATAAAGTGCAGGGGGCATACTATTAGAAAAGTTAAGTATATAAATATATGCAGTTTAGAAAGCAAAATTCATACCAGGTGGCATTAATGGAATAGTGTAAGCCTAGATGTAGCAACAATCAAATAATTCTCTATTCAAGTATTCTAGAGTCAGTGAAAGTCAGACTTTTAACCTGAACTGCCTTAAATAGTTTTGTGTTAAAATAATGTCTCAGTTATTTCACTGATTACTTAAGATCAAAGTTCAGTGAATATACTGATGACATAGTCATCTTCATAGGTTCAAAGGAGACTATTAAGCTAATGGCTTAAGAGCCCTCACAAGCCTAGCCAATATAACCTGATTTTACCCAATATAAGGCCGCTGGGTTGATAAGGATGGCATGGGTTTGTGCCTATGCCTTGAATATGTTACAGATTGCCTCTGCCCATAAGTGACATAGGCACTACCTTTTTAATTTTTTTTTTATTCCCTATTCATTCCCTATCAATTGATCCAAATTTCATTTGAAGAGGGCCAGGGAAGGGCTCTGCTTAAAGTGAAGAGGAAGCTTTTTCCAAAAAAGGACCAGTCTCTGAGAAACATATCTGTCTCTCCAGCATGTTTTGTTTGAGTCATTAAGTTTAGATCCCTAAATCAGGTGAACCTCATGCTGTTTGATTTGTGGAAGTATAGCAGCTCCATCAGGGCTGGATTTTTGACTGCCTTGTAGGTCAGGCATAACTCACCCCTTAATAGTTGGTAGGAGACAGAGTATGGGACAAAACTTTTAGTCTATCTGAACAGGACATGTTGTTTACACTTTGTATTTTTTTTATGAAGAATGTCTGAGATAGCTCCAGCTGCTGTAAGTGCTTAGTCAAGTACTTGCCAAATGAAGCACTGTACTGGATTATTGGTCTAATGAGGACTGAGTACAGTGGGACTGTAATTTCCTTGGATCTGGATGCCACATAGAAGGACTTCCTCACCATTTTTGACAAATGGTGGTCAAAGTGCATGCTGTTGTCTACATGTGTACCTAGATCTCTCACCTTTGAGTCTACTCTTACGGGGGGTGTTATTGATGTTGCAATTTGGGGGGTATTTGACTTCTAAAAGGGTATAATAATGCATTTATTTGCATTTAATTTTAGGCTATGGTTCTGGCACCAATCATTTGTCTGCTTTAGAACCTCCTAAAGGATATCTACATCATTGGGGGATTCAATGATTGTCCCCAGCTTGCAGTCATCAGCAAAATTTTGTCATCCATAGCCCTTCCACATTAGCCTTGACTTCAAAGAAGTATATTTGGAACACAAGTGGTTCCAGCACTGAGCCCTGTGGCACACCAGTAGTAACTGGCCTCTTGCTGGATCTAGATTCACTCACTTTAACCACATGAGTCCTGACAATTGGCTGTCCATCTGGTGACGTAGGGATTTATACCCATTTTTGTGAGTTATTTATAATACCCGAGTGAGGAATTGTGTCATATGCCTTGGCCAGGTCAAGGTAGGTGGTATGTACTGTTTAACCCCCATCCATGGCCTTAGTGACTTTCTCAAAGAAATCCACCAGATTCAGTAGGCATGACCTGCCTTTGACAAAGCCAAATTGAGTCAAGCCCAGTGTTTGGAGGTTTCCTATGTCATTACTTATCAGATTCATGATTATTCTTTCCATGGTTTACATAAATGACTAATCAAACTTATGGATCAGTAATTTCCTGGGTCCATTGGATAGTCCCCCTTTATGCAGAGGGATGACTGTTGATGTCCTCCACTCTTTCTGGACAAAGCCAGTCGAGAGGCTGTGGTTAAACAGAGATCCTAATGGGCCTGATAAGTCATGATTTAAGCTAAGAGGCAACCTAGTATATCATTAGACCCCAATGAAGCAGTGTTTTTAACTTTAGAGAGTGCAGTGACAGCCTGTTCTTTGGTGTTAATTGGTGGTGGAATGGTGGAAGGTATTTCTTAGGGGATAACTGCGGGTGATGGGGAGGTAAAATTTGACCTGCATTTTTTTGGCCAGCAGGCTTGCTATATCTTCTGGCTGAGTATAGGTGATGCCACCTACAACTAATTCTGCAGATTGCTGTGAGTTGCCCTTAAGATTTAGGACATAGCTAAAAAATACCTTATGGTTATCTTTAGCCTTGGAGGCTATTTTACCTCAAAGTCTACTTTCAGAGACTTGACTAATTCCCTGATTCATTTGTTTAAACTAATGAAGGACTTTTTTCTCTGTTGTGCACATTCCCTCTTACTTATCAACAGGATTTTCTTTCTTCTGTTGTACAACCTATTAATACTAGGGGTTCACCAGGGTGGCTTGTTTTTGCGGTTTGATTTGGGTTTATTTTGGTCTGGTACTGCTGTTTCTATGCAGTTGTTTATACTGTCATACAGTTCTTTTGTGTATGTCTCTCCATAGGTTTCGCTGTTTTGTAGACTTGGGGGAGCTTAGAAACTAGCTATGCTGTTCCTTAATCGGGGGTAATCTACATTAGAGAAGTTTTATGTTAGGTGGTGGGACTAGTCTTACCTTTAATTCAAGGGCAACCACTTTGTGATCTGATCTTACCAGTGAGGACATCACACTAGTGGGGCTTCAGTGCTCTCCCATATTTCTGAGTACCAAATCTAGGATATCTGTTTCCCCAGTGGGAGTGCAGACTAACTGCTCTACAGCATTTGAATTTACAAATTCTAGAAATCTTTGGGCCTGCATGTTAGTGGTTGTGTATGCCTCTCTGTTAATGCGGGGTAGTTAAAATCACCCATGGTTTTGGGCTGGGTCGTGAGTGATTCTAGCAACTTTAGGTATGAAGTATGGGTTTCATGGTGGGGGCCTTTAGCTAGCAACAATACGGTAATGGATTTTTCCCATGGTTAGTTGGACATGGAATAGCTCATGCTTCTCATACTGTTTGATCAGCTTTGAGATCTGCTTATTCTTTTTGTAGACAGATACACCTCCACGTTTTGCTCTTTCATGTTCAGTGGGTGATTGGAATGTATGAAAAGCATTATAGCCATGTATTGCCAGAGTGTTTTCCATGGCTTTGAACCATGTTTCAGTGACTGCAAAGATGTTAGCATTATCCAGGGTGAAGAGAGCTTCTAGGAAGTGCAGTTTCTTGTTGAGACTCCTAGCACTAAAACCTTTAGCTTGTCCTGAGTAGCTTTTGTTATGTTGGAAGGTTTGTTTGTTTGGCAATGCCTAAAAAAGGCACTATAGGGGTGTTCATAGGTTCATAGGTCGGTACTAGGCTATCAGCCCTAGGGCCTATACAAGCCTAGCCATAACAATTCCCTGGCTATTTCTTTCCACAATATTTACTTCCCTGGACCACTGTCTAGCAGGGTGAATGACGTGATCCCTGGGGTAAATTGCCTATCCCCCATCCAGTCATCAAAGTTCCTTTTGAAGAGGGCTAAGGAGGAGCTCTACTTGACATATATGGGCAGTCTATTCCAGACTATGGGGAGTCTCTAGGTCAGGAACCTATCCCTCCAGCATGTTTTGTTCATTGTGATGATAAGGTTTAGGTCCCTGGAGCATGTGGCTCTAATGGATTGGGATTTTTTTAAGTGTAGCATGTCCAACAGCTCTGGGTTTGACATGGCCTTGTATGTTAAGCAGAAATCACCTCTGAGTAGGCGATATGTGACAGAGTATAGCTGGAGTTTTTTTAGTCGGTCAGCATAGGGCATCTGCTTTAGGCCTGTGATTCTTTTAGTGAGATGTTTCTGCAGCCTTTCCAGTTGTTGCAGATGTCTTCTGAGGTACATACCAAATGGGGTCTTGTACTCTATGATGGGTCTAATGAGAGATGAGTTCAGTGGGACAATGAACTCCTTTTTTCTGGATGAAAAGCCCTTAGTGATGAGGTGCACCACATAGAAGGATTTCCTGACTGTTGTGGCAATGTGGTTATCGAAGGTGAGACCACTGTCCACCACTGTTCCTAAGTCTCTTATTACACTTTCAGTGTTCAGTGTACTGCCACCTATGTGGTAATTCATGGGTACATGTTTTTTTCCCAAAAGGGATAACTATACACTTATTGGCATTGAGCTGGAGCCCATGGCTCTGGCACCAAGCATCTGTTTCTGTAAGGCCCTTTTGTAGAATATCCACATCATTTAGGGATTAAGTAATGGCTCCCAGTTTGCAGTCATCTGCGAACTTTGTTAGCCAGAGTCCCTTAGTGTTGGCCTGTACTTCAGAGAAGTAGATGCCAAACAAGAGCGGTCCCAGGACTGAACCCTGAGGTACTCCACTTGTCACTTGTCTGGAGCTGGATTTGGAGTCGGCTACTTTTACAGTGTGGGTTCTGTCAGTAAGCCAGATGGCAACCCATCAAGTGACATAGGGATTTATGCCCAGCTTAGTAAGTTTATCTATGATTCCCAAGTGGGGGATGGTGTTGAAGGCCTTGGTGAGGTTCAGATAGGCTGTGTGGACCGCCTTACCCTCATCCATGTCTCTGGAGATTGATTTGAAAAAGCCAGTCAGGTTCAGGAGATAAGATTGACCCTTCATGAACCCAAACTAGGTGGGGTCCAGTGTTTGAAGGTTACCAGTGTCTTTGTTTATAAGTTCCATGATAATACGTTCCATGGCTTTGCAGATCAGGCTCGTCAGACTGATGGGACAGTAGTTCCCAGGATCCAAGGTGGATCCCCCCTCGTGGAGTGGGATAACTGTAGCTGTGCACCACTCAGTGGGCATGAAGCCTGAGGTGAGGCTATGATTAAACATGACACTTAGGTGAGGTGCCAGTTCATTTTGTAGTTCATGTAGTACACAGCCTGGGATGTCGTCTGGTCCCATGAATGCTGTATTCTTAGCTTTGAAGAGTGCAGTTTTTACCTGTGTGGCTGTGATTACCAGAATTTGGCAATCTTTCTGTATTGAGATGGGCCCTTTAGGGGGTGAGGGGGGGGTGAAGTTGGCACTGAATTGATTTGCCAGGATATTGGCAATGTCCTTGGGATCAGTATATTTAATGCCATTCTGTTGTAGCTCAGAGCAGATCTGAGCATTGTCATTTAGATTCTTGACATATCTATATAATGCCTTGTGGCTGTCTTTGGAATCTTTGGCAATTTTATTTTTGTAACTAGCTTTGGAGGATTTTATGAGAGATCTCAGCTTCTTACTGAGGCTGGTAAGGGAGTTTTTTGCATCCTGGGATTTTCCTCTTTTCTGCAACAGTTTCTTCCTTCTGTTGTATAGTTTGTTTATGACAGGGGACCACCAGATTGACTTCTTTTTTTTTTTTGGAGGAGAGCATTTTGGTTCTATTTGGGATGGCACGATTCATGCACGAGTGGATGTGCTTGTACAGTGCTTTAGTGTAGGATTCGGCAGTCGAACTTTCAGTTCCCATCTGCATGGGTGTCATGAAGTTTGTCACTTCTGAACTGAGTAGCATGAAGTTGGCCTTGGAGAAGTGTTTTACGGATGTTTCCTTATTGGGGTGTTACAGCTATAGTGCATGAAGTTTGGTCAGTGATTTTAAATTGCATCGATTGTACTTTTGGAACTGAGAGTCTAGGATTTCATTATTTGGTCGTTTAAACTTTGACTTTGCCAGATCAAGCCTATCATATTGCAGACACATCTACAGTTCAGTAATTGGCCAATAAAACTTCACATATAAATGCATGGCTAAGTTAATTTATTCCAAAAGCTACTTATTATATGTTGGAAAACTGAAGTGAGGTTCATTATTGGGCGGAGCTTAGATAAACATTTACAATATGTATGGATCTGTGCAACTTGCAACATTAACAAGGTTAATGCAGAGTGTTACAGTCCGAGCAGTCCTGAAAGACATCATCCTGGGATTCAGGATACTGGCCAAGGCTCTTGCCACCCCCATAGTGCCTTTTTTAGGCAAGACTCAAAAGACAAACCCACCACCATAATAAGTACCAGTGACAAAAACTGAGGGTAAGGCTGCTCAACGCCAGGAGTTTAAACCTCAAAATGCACTCACTCGAGGCTCTTCTCAAAATGGAGAACATCGATATTTGTGCAATAACTGAGACCTGGTTCAAGGCTCAATAGAGCACCCCCGCAATTCCAGGCTACAACTCATACCACACATTTCGGCCACAAAACCTGGACTGAAACACCAAAGGAGGAATCGTATCCATATTTATGAAGGATAACCACACCTCCAGGCTAGTTGCAAAGTATGATGCCTCAGAGATCATCCAAGTGCAACTGACAATGGGCAAAACTGCAATCCAGATTGTAGCTTGCTACAGATCACCATCCCTGCCCCAAGACCCCCACTCCTCGTTCCTTGAGGTAGTGGAAAACATGAGGGTCCAACCAAACACCCTAATACTGGGTGATTTCAATTACCCAAACATCAACTGGGAAAACTACTCAAGCACTAATACCTTTGCTCAACGCTTAATGGAATATATTACCTCAAATGCCCTGGACCAGCTAATCAACACCCCCACAAGGGGCAACAATATACTAGACCTGATCATCACCAGCATGGGGGACAAGTGCTCCATACCTGAGGTAAATTCCTTGCTGGTTAGATCAGACCACAAACTTATCACCCTCGATATCCACATACCACCCCCGCCCCCCAGGAAACCACAGTGAAAAACTTCTCCAAAGCAAACTTTATGCTACTTAAGACGGAGGTGGCAAACTCCGTTACTCCCATGCAGAATGACAATTTGGTTGAATCTACTGTAGCCTACACAAAAGCACTCTACAAGCACTTACATGAGTGCATGGACCATGCTATCCTGAACAAAACCAAGACCCATTCCTCCAACAAAAGGAAACCAGTCTGGTGGACCCCAGCCATAAACAAACTCTATAATAGAAGGAAGAAAGAAAAAGGAAGACCCTACCCAGTTTGGTTTCGTAAAGGGCAGGTCATGGCTTCTAAACCTGGTTGACTTTTTCGAGACAGTCACCAAAGCAATTGATGAGGCAAAGATGGTCCACTCGGCATACCTTGCGAAAGCCTTTGATACCATTTCCCACTCGGGAATTATAGACAAACTCACTAACCTAAATATAAACCCCTACATTACAAGATGGGTTGCTAACTGGCTCATGGTCAGAACCCGTACATTGAAAATAGGAAATGCTAAGTCCGACTCCAAACCTGTGACAAGTGGAGTACCCCAGGGCGCAGTCTTGGGACCTCTCCTGTTTGGTATTTACCTCTCCGAGGTACAAGCAAACACAGAGGGACTATGGCAAACAAAGTTCGCAGATGACTGCAAACTGGATGCCATAATTGAGACTCCTACTGACGTAGATATCCTTCAGAAGGGTCTCACCGAAACAGATACATGTTGCCAAAATCATGGCCTCAAGCTAAATGCCAAAAAGTGCATTGTCATCCCCTTCGGGAAAAAACAAGTAACTACAAATTACCACATAGGTGGCAGCTCACTTAACACAAAGAGTGTGATAAAAGACCTAGAGACCCAGGTGGATAGTAACCTCTCCTTTGATAACTGCATCGCTAAAGTGGTTAGAAAATCCTTATACATGGCCCACCTTATCACAAAGGAGTTTGCATCTAGAAAAAAGGAAGTTATTGTCCCCCTCTACTCATAACTCATTAGACCCATTATTGAGTACAATGTCCCATTCGGGATGTACCTTACTAGACACCTGCAACAACTGGAGAGGCCTCAAAAATACCTCAACAAGAGGATAGCGGGCTTAAAACAGATGCCCTATGTCACCAGGCTAAAAAAACTCGAACTGTACTCAGTTACATACGGGCTACTCAGAGGTGATCTCTGCCTGACATACAAGGCTATGCCAAACCCTAAATTGCTGGAAATGCTCCACCTAAGGAAAACCCAATCTACCCAAGCTACACGCTCTAGGGTCCTTAACCTGACCTCAACAATAAACAGGACTTGTTGGAGGGACAGATTCGTGTCCCAGAGACTCCCCCCCCTGCTCTGGAATAAGGTCCCCATATATATGAGGCAGAGCTCCTCATTAGCGCTCTTCAAGAGGAATATTGATGAGTGAATGGGAAACAGGAAATTCACCCCGGGAATCACTTCTGTGGCCCTGCTCGACAGAGGCGCAGGTAACTAAATCAAGTGGGAGGCGCAAGCCTAAACATTTTGGCTAGGCTTAATTATGCCCTAGGGCCAATAGCCTAGTACCTACCTATGAACCTATGAATCAATAGGTTATAGTAATAATGCGATTCTAAATTTGAACTACCATCCTGCCTTGTAGCACATCATGTGAATGCTGCTGTTGATAAACAAAGCCGTGTGTGGGCTGTCTTGCCTGCATCAAGAACTGAACTATCTTTTGACATTATTGACGCATTCACCATGCTTCAGTTGTTGTTTAGATTTTACCCTGATTTTACTTAAAACAAGCAAAAGATATATCTGTTTTAATCTGTTTTGTTTTGTGGCAGACCTTTGTGCATTTTTCACATTACTTTATTAGCTGATGAGTTTATACATGTGGTTAATATCTGACTTTTAAAAAACATAAACTTTTCTGTGGAATACACAAACATTATATGTCTGCTCTTATTCCAACAAACACCATACAATACATGAAATTGGTATATTAGCAAATATATTCTGTGCAAAATGTCAGAAATACTTGAAACACCCCAAAAATCCTTAATAGCACTTTCCTAGAACTTCACAAATAAGGAGCTCTATCTGTACCATAATATAACTTTCCATATCAGAAGAAGCACAGGCAAACAATGTAATCCTAGCATGTGACACACATCCTGCAACATATAATAACCTCACACTTCAGCATTACCTCAGAAACAGAGTCCACATTACTGGATAAAATGGTTACTAGCAGCCTGCATTGCAATGCACAGCACTACCACCTGCAGTTTTCATAACACCTAAAACAAATAATTTGTTCAACATCATTGTTGAAACAGTATCTCTTTCTTTAAGAATGTTCAACCTCCTGTGGTGCCCCCCCAACACACACAATTTGTTGGCTTTCATGTCCGTCATCCAGCGGCCATCAGTCCCTCCATGTCTCAATGTCACTACCTATTCAGATGTATCCCTGCTTTTGGTGCATTACCTTATGGCTCCCACCACTTTGTCATAGAAGACCTTTTCCTCCATAAGTCTTTATGCCTGTGGTAGAACTGAACTGCAGACTGGAACTCTTGAAGCAGGATGACGGCTGCTGGAACACTTTGACAGATATAATCCCAAGATGGTTCTCCATTTTTTATGTGCAGCTGTTTTTGGGATCCTTTCTTTTTTAAATTTTCAGAAGAACCAATACTGGCAGTGCACCGACATCCCATTTCTGAGCTTGGTTCATACCAGGTTCATCCTCAGTCTTTAAAATATCTATATGGCCTTCCCTCACACCAGTCCCATTGGCTACTAGTTTGTTCGCTATTAGCTGAAGGAAAGCCATGGAGGTTACCAATACGATTATCACTGCTTGGCTGGATGGTGGCAGCATTTTTATCCCTATTGATCAATAATGCACATCTTAAACAGGACTGTTACTATTTGCATGGTTAGTTTTCCTTCACTAAAGTCTTCAGTCTCAGTAATCTGCATTTTTTTTTACATTTCCAGATGCATACAAACCATGGATGCACAATCTACACACATTTTTTGCACTGCAAATCACAGTTTTGATACGTCTTTTTTGACTACATGATGGATACCATTTGTTTATCAAAATCAATCAATAAATAATCCAAAACTCCACAAAAATGTGATTCTGGTTGGTTCTGATAATGAACTATTTTCTTATTTCTCTTAATCATGACAACAGTGGACAAATGACAAAGGCATATCTCATGTTTCAACAAAGTTACACATCTCTCATCATGCAGTCCATATATTTTGTATCTGTTATTTGCATGATATCTTACACTTTCTTTTAGAAAATGTTCTTTTTCTCTTTTTTTGTATGTCATCAGTCCTGAATTGCAAAAGCCATTTGTACTTTGGCTGCTTCCCATATTATTAATATACATTCCCTGGGTAATAGTTTATTTTACGTCCCTAAGCAATCACAAGGTGAGCAGCCATCTTAAAAGATATAAAAATGATGTCCAAGAAATGCTCGTTTGCAATACAGATTTATAGGTAGATACTAAGCTAGCAGCCCTTGTGGACCATTTTAAGCCTAGCCAATTTCTCTTAGTGAGGATCAAACTCTGTACTTCTTGCCTGTGAGGTAAAGACCTTAACAATTATGCCAATCCTCTACTCTAATATACTTTACTGGACTTTGTGAAGCCCCAAACCCCAAAGGCTCCACTATATTGTCCTGAAGAATACATCTGTTAAAGTCAGAATCAGTTTTTGCCATACTTAAATTCTGGTATCTTCCTTTTCATATTTAAATCTGTTGTCTCTGAAAAACCTTTTAGAGCCCCTGCAAACAAATGTGGTCTCCATGACACTTTATGATCCTGCTGGCATTTAGTATCACTTTAAATATGCAGTGTAATCATGTTTTCAGTTCTCTTGCATTGTATGCCCAGAAATATCCTCATTTTCATTTGAATTGCCTGCTAATATAGCTCTACTGTCCAAGAGAAACTTCTTTACAATTGCACTAAAGATATAGCTTTTTCATTGTGCAGTTCACTTTCTCAAAAAGTTTCTACAAGTTATGTGATTGGAGTTCAGTCGTTACAACTCCATCCACTTCCCCTATCTTCTGATCAGCAGTCATAACCAAATCAGGCTCATCCCAAGGTATTTGTGAAACCATAGACATCACATTAAAACTTTCATTATCAACGCCACTCAAAGCATTCGCTATGACAGTCCTTCTCACTGGTTGCAAATCTTCAGAGTCTCTTAGTAAAAAGAGTAATTTTTACTGTGTCCTGGTAAAATGTCCACTAGACAGTATGAATACCATTTCAGGTCTCCCATGAAAATAAGATGCACACACACACACACACACACACACGCACACACACACACACACACACACACACACACACACACACACACACACACACACACACACACACACACCACAATCTATCATTTAATTTCCTTTCACACTTTTAAAAAATAGGTGGATGTGGAAATCATAGGCTCATAGGTTCATAGGTGTTTACTAGGCTGACAACCACAAGGGCCTTTTTAAGTCTGGCCATGCATCCCAAATCTCTGACAAGTTTTGATACCCTTAATAAGTGTAAGCAGGGGCTTGGGAGATGAAACATTTACAACCAGGGACCTGGGAGATGAACCATTTACATGTTGCCTGTGTCCATTAGAGACATAAGTTCCAAACAAGGGATGAATTTCCTGTTCCCCATCCCATTGTCCAAGTTGCACTTGAATTGGGTTAGGGAGGAACTATGCTTCACATGGATAGGGAGCCTGTTCCAGAGATGGGGGTAGTCTCTCGGATACATACCTGCCTCTCCAGCAGTTCCTATTTATATTACAGGCAAGGTTTAAGTCTTTAGAATGGGTAATTCTGGTGCTGTTTCTTTTGTGGATATGAAGGAGGTCCATCAGAGTGGGGTCTGGCAATGCATTGTATGGTAAAATACTGCACACTGCACATTTTAAATGTAAAAATGATGGAGTTTAATACCTAGTAGTTGATGAACAGTGACCATGCAATGGTCTGGTTCACTATGAGTGAAGGGGACCAACATCCAAACAAACATTCAAACAAAATAAAATACTATCACATATAACTATTTTCAGAAACAACCAAAAAAGAACAACATATATTTAAAAAAAAAAATTTTCTTATGCAGGAAAATAAAAACACACATGCACACACACACAGACACAAACATTATTTCATATCATAATCCTTTCAGAATATGTCTTTGTTTGTTACCAGATCTCCTACTCATTAAACTGAAATCATGTTTTCACACAGCATCACAAATAGCAATTTTATAAATATGCAGAAATATTAACCTAGGAATGTTATTTGGCATAAAACCAAAACGATTCACAATGACAAGAATGATGTCCAGCTGTCTTGAGTTAAAATTAATGGTTGCCATACTACTGAATTGTTATAGATTTAGCTGAATGTTTCTGATTTTGCCTTATGTTTTTGGTCTGTTCCTCAAAAAATATGTAGTTGTCTGACAATTCAGTGAGAACTGCATTCAGTACATAATGACAGGAATTTGAGTTTCTGACTTCATATCCTTAAAAAATGTGTGCTATCACAAAACCTGTTATTCTAGAAAATTTCTGAGTGTATAAGAAGAACACTGAAAACCTACTCCTGATTTTAAGCATTTGTCTCCCAATTATTTTCAGCTATCTCCCTGATTCTTGTGCTAAGAGGTTGAGAGCTATGGTGGATGACTATTCAATAGTTTACCTATGAGTGATCAAATCACCATCAAACAAATCACTGGTTTGCAAATACAAATATCAAAACCATAATTTGGTTTACAGGGGTGAAAGTCCTCCTGCTCCTCTCACACCCTCTAAGTTATATCTGCCAACTTCATGGTCAAATTACACTGGAGAAAAGGGGAAAAAACACAAAAAGCACACCACCAGCTTGCACAATGCGACATATTGCTGTGAATGTAATAACGATATTAAATTTTCGATCTACAACTACTCATCTGCCATTGGTTCAACCACATAGAACTATGCCCTATTCAACTGGTGACAGCTCCTAAAATAACAAATGCCATCTACTCTGAATGACAAATGTAGATTTATTTAAAATAAAACTATTCCCATGCATCCATTATTGATTCCCACCACAACCTGGCCCCTTTACAGTAGCACTGGGTGTGCCCAGTCCTGTACTATCAAGAATCCCCTTGGGTACTCTGACCATGGTGGGCATTGAGTCCACTGAAATTATATTCATGTATTTAATTATTGCATTTGTTGACCAGGGTAGCCCCTTTCAGCAGAGCCTCACAAAGAAAAGCTCCAGTAACAAAATAGGCAGCTTTATAAAACAGATAACATGTAAATCTTAAAATTACAAAATGGACATACAATAACTAAAAAGCATCTATAAGAAACTACAGTAAGGAAAATATAGTAATTACATATTTATACATGACAAACTGGCATACACAGTGAGGATTAAAATGTCAAATTACAATTTTATATTTACTGATAGGAGAAATAAGAGAAAAGGTGTGTAGGAGATATGAGCAGAAAGCAGACAGTGGGTGAGGAATTGTGAGTAGTATGTGTATTTGTTAAGTAATATAGAGAAAAAGAAAGTTGGAATGAACTCGAGTTAGGTGTAGAAGGTTTATGATTATGAGACAGAATTTTGCTGGAGGGAAAACTGTCAGGAGTAATAAGAAACGGCAGAAATTTCAGTAGTGGCATACAGAAGCCAAAGAAACTTAAGCTTAGAATTTGCTTTGTTGAGTTACATATATATGAGTAATACAGCTGTATGCACTGTTTAAACTTAATTTGTAAAGTAATGAAAACCTTTCTTTGCAGGCAATAATAATAATAATAATAATAATAACAATAAAAAATAACAATACCAGTAACAACAATAATTATAATAATATCAACAAAATCTCTGTTCACACACATAAAATACAAAAACACCGGAAGACAGACATGGTGTAATACTGTTTATGGTACCAAGATAGGTTTTAGAATTACTTGAGCTTTTGGACTGGCAGGAGTGCTTCATCAGGAGTTATTAAGTTACTGTTGTTAGACACAGTGCTTTAATATCCACTTGTGCCTAGAAAGGGAAGTACATCATTTTTTTGGGTCTATATTATATGCTTGAAGAGACTTTTCTTCGAACATATTATCATCAACACATAAAGAATGAATGCTGTAAAGCATGAATGGCCACGTCCGCAAATGTTTTCCTCGGGAAAAAATTCAGTTGGCCGTTATCAGGAACTGCCCTTTTCCCCAACATAGAGAGATCTCGGAGTTGGTATATTTAGTTAGGGGGTGTGGGGGGGGGCACAGGCCCTATGTCAGGGGGTATGGGGGGGAGAAGTCCCTCACTTGATTAGGGTTTTGAAGTTTGCGTTTTTTGTGTACAGCCCCTGTGAATTTCTTTCCAGAGGAAAACATTTACAGATGTGGCCGTTTACACTTTAGAGCATTCGCTCTTTATGTGTCGATGATTATATGTTCGAAGAAAAGTCTCTTCGAGCATACAATATAGACCCCATTTTTTCTTAATGATTAAAAAAGGTATCTGAATAATGCCAGTGTGGGAAAAAGTGTGCAATTTAGATATTTAGTATGACAACTATACCAGAGAGGCAGACACAGTGGGGCAGATTCTAAAAGATTTGCTCTCCATGTAAGGCCTATCTATAAAGCAAGCTTACACTGGAGTAAGTCACATAAACTGAGAGCAAGTTTTTTGGGAATGGGACAAATGTGCATGTGAGTGTGTGTGTGTGTGTGTGTGTGTGTGTGTGTGTGTGTGTGTGTGTGTGTGTGTGTGAGAACATGTGAGCCTGAATCTTTTAGAAGAGTGTGTCATGGCTAAATGTTCTCCCTGTGTGTTACTTTAGAGTCAGTGTTTGTTTAGTAGTGAAGATAACAGATAACAGTGCAAGTCAGCTACTGCTGACACTTAATGAGAAAATAAATCACAATAAAAAGAGATGTGCAGTAACAACAGTTAAATACAGAGAAGGAAAGCAAGGTAGAATTTATAATTTGATAGCCTGTTTTAATATGTTGTCTCTATGAGACAGATGGTTTAGGTAAAAGAAGCAGAGAGCATTATTATTTGGTCAAAGTGAAGTGTGTCTTATGAAAAAGGCAGTAACTACCAAGAGAATGTGTGGATGTTGTGTGCAGTTACTATGTTATACATATGAAAATAAAAAGGCAGTAACTACCAAGAGAATGTGTGGATGTTGTGTGCGGTTACTATGCTATACAAATGAAAATAAATAGGCAGTAACTACCAAGAGAATGTGTGGATGTTGTGTGCTATACAAATGAAAATAAAAAGGCAGAGAAAGAGAGAGTGTGATGGAGAGAAAATGCATTGATATGTCAGTCTAAAGTTCTGATTGATACCTATAAAGAGCAGTCATACTGAACATGGTTTTGTTATATTGTTAATTTTTTTCTGAACATTAAAGTCTTCCTGACTGTTAAACTTATGGTTGCTAGTATATAGACTCGGATGTTATGTTAAATGATAACTACTCCCTTGCCATGAATAAAACAGATGAGGTCCTGTTAACTTTTTGATATAGCACTTTAGATTCAGGGTAAACTTATCATAAAATCTTTTATTACCAGAGTAGCAAACATCTGGTGCTTTTCAATACAGCTAATTTGTGTCCACTGTTAGTTTCTCAGAGCAAAATATTCTTAAGTGTTAGTTTACCTCATAAAATCAAGTTCCATGTTCATACTACTGACTGTCAAAATGAGGAACTGAATTATCTTAAGGCAGTATTCCTAGTGATTATTTGAACATGTTAAGGCTGTCTTGTACTGTCTACAAGTGAGCACAGCAGAGCCCCAATTCATGGAGGCCACTTATGCTAATGCACGATGACCGTGAATGACCATAAGCAACTTAAATCATAATGAAATGTAGATAAGAAATGTTATAACCCATTGTATGCTAATAAAGCATTCCCTTACCTATTGGTGATTCACAGTGAAATTTCCCCAGTTTTACTTGTCTGCAAATATGTTATATAAACTTGAGCCTCGCCACTCCTACCTACTTTGCAATCTGTGAAAATGCTGTCTGTTGCTACTAGCCTTGCTACTTCCCATTGTTAGCTGCTTGCCTTGGCACAGCCAAAACTGCTTGCAACCAGTGGCACTCACTGGCCAAAAAAGGTGGAGATATAAGAGGATAACTCCCTATAATTTTGATAATCAAGAGATACTTGATAGGTTTAGACTGTACAGGGGTGTTTTAAGAGTCTTACTGAGTATGTATGACCCCATAGGGTAATGTAGGAATGCATGAATGTCCTATCCCTGTCGGTAATAAGATATGTATAGCAGTCACTATACTTGCCACGGGGACCTTCCAGTGACAGACTGGGGACCTGCTTGGTATCACAGGTTTCAACTAGGATAATGAAGCAGTTTTGGGTGTACTCTTGCCACATGTGGATCAGTACACTATTTCTTGGTGCCACCTCAGGACTGAGCCAGGACTATGCATACTTTTTATAAGGTGGCATATTTCCTTGATATATTCAGTGCAACAGATTGGATCCATGTTGCAATTATGGCCCCTTCTGGTCCACAAGGTGAACTATACTGTGATAGGAAGGGCTAACGATACATCAATTGCCAGGCATGGGGTGATTTACCAATGTTTCTGCAAAGCATCCTGGCAGTGCACATGATTCCCATATCTGGCACACTAACTAGTTCACTCTACCATCTCTTCCTGTATGCTAGGATGTCCAGTTGTCATCTTGTTGGTAAGTGGTATATTTCCTTTTCCTATTGCATTTAAGTAGTTATTCATGGTAAAATGTATTTCTGAATACTGAATCACATTCCTTCGTTTTATCTTCTCCCTTTTCTTTTATCATTTTTTTTTCTGTCTTTCAGGTGATGCTGGATATCCACTGGAGACATGGTTAATAACAGCAGTGAGAAATCCAAGTGGAGCTGCAGAAGAGACCTACAACACATCTCTGTCCCAGTCCAGTATTGTCAATGAGAGGGTCTTTGACCTTCTGAGTCATTTTAGGTGATCGTTGAGTCTGAGGGTGCCATTCAGTATGACTCACCTACTGCATGCAGGGTGTTTATTGCATGTTGCATTTTGCACAACATGATCTTATGCCAGTCTAATGGTGAAGTGACCCATGCTATCACTGCAGCTCCCAGTTCCAGTCCTACTACAACTAATGATGGCCAATTGGCAGCAATAGTAAGGGACCCCATGTGGCAGGCTTGTGTATAGCAAGGAACTGTGCAAGTAAAGAGTCAGCATTTAGTTTAGAACTATCCCATGACATTCAGGTTAGCGTTTCCTTTCTTGTAAAAACACATAGGGTATAACTGATACATGCAGTGATATCTGTGGGCTATACTATGAGGTGTGTTGTCTACTATCACTATATTATGCTATGTTCTCTCAGTTTAAAGTATGTTGTCTGTTGAGGTACTAGACAGAGACAAAAAATATCATCATAGGTTCATAGGTTGGTACTAGGCTATCGGCCCTAGGGCCTATACAAGCCTAGCCATAACAATTCCCTGGCTATTTCTTCCCACAATATTTACTTCCCTGGACCCCTGTCTAGCAGGGCGACTGATGTGCAGTGGTAAGGGTGAAGTGGCAGCAGTGTTTGTTAACATGGTAGCATACTCATTTTAATCTGTAATTTTCTCATTACCGTGTTTTCACGAAAACTTGTCTATTACTACTTTTAGGTTGTAGGTAACTGCCAGTTGTAACAATTGTAATACATACATCATTGGGGTTAAAGACTGTAGTCATAGCTTATCCTATAAGGATTTCTTTTCACAGTTCCACAAGGTTTAAAGCAATACTATTACATGAATGAAATGCATACACATGAAAAGTGTCCTAAGCCCCCCACTTTTTTAAATTAATTTATTACCTTTCAAGTTAAACATTGACCTGTATTTGTGAAGGTCACCTTGTAAGTAACAGAAATGTCACACTTAAAACAAAGTAGGTCAAGGTCAAATATGACATATGTATCTTCTAAAGACAGGCTAGGTTACAGTACAAGTGATTCTGAAGGGGGGGGCTGTCATGAGAGCTGGATAGTGAGTTGGTCCATTGTCATGTCCTACTTGATGCAGGTGATCCTGCAGACACTGATCTGACAGTGCTGTGGTACTGTGATCAGGACCTTGAATGAGAGGCTGTGCTAGGTGTAAATGAACAATAACATGAGCTGCATACAATCTGTTGTTTTTGTCCCCCCAACAATTACAGTGCTTTTTTGAGAAGCACTTGAAGTCTCATGTAATCTGCCCCCACATGTCCAGACAGTACTGTGTTCTCTACCATTTCCAAGACTGTCACCTGCTTGAGTCTGTAAGTCCTAACTAGTGCACAAATGGAGGCTAGTACTAACTAGTGTGCCACTGTACTTCACATCAATGTGATAATGCCATTATCCCTACTCTGTGCTGTTTTCAAGTAGTGCTGGGCATCTTCATGCATGCCCTGGAGGACTCTGTCTATATTACCACTGACTGTCTGTGGCAGTGCTCTGAGTCCTAATAATATCACAGCACATTTGCTTTACATGTTTCTTGGGGTAGCTGTAACAAATTCCTGTGCCTACCTCCCCTTTTTAAGGGTTTCACTGTGGATACTGTTACCTCTGAATGTCTGCCATTATCCTCAAAGTGTTCACTGGGTTTAGACATATAGGTGTAAAGGTGCATGGATTTCCTCCTGTACAAGTCTGAGTGCAATGTCAGCATGTGCTTGATTTTGTGATGCACTATCACTTCCTGCACAGTTACTAACATGTTGTGGGATGTGAGATCCTGCCAATAAACTTGGGGACTGTGTTCCACTTTCCTCAGACTTATAAATATGACTATGTTAATATCACCATCTTATTCTATAACAGCCATTCTGCTACTGATATCCTCCAAATTTATTGGTATAGTAGAACTGTTTGTTTCTGCTGTTGATGTTGTAAAGAATTATTTGAAAACATTACTAATAAAGAAACAGCATACAGCACTGTATGCTGAGTAAGGAGGTATACAGCACACTCACCATGCACACTGCCTTCATTGTCATTCTGTACAAATGTGGAAGGTTCACCTATTAATAGTAATTGTCAATGCTTAATGTAATAATTCCATGTCAGCATTCAATTCTCTATGTAAATATATGTTACTGCTTTTAATCCAGCCTTTCTGAGCAGATGAGTATTGCTGTTACAGACGTCGGTAATAGCCACGTCTGACTGTTCCAGTGCCATCATCTTCTGCGTCATAGTCATCCCCATGAACAGAGAGGAGGTATTCTTCATCTAGTGTCAATGGGATAATTTTTGGAAGCCACCCCCCAGTACTTGTATGGGCAATTTTATTCAGTCTTGCCTTGCATCTAGCATGTCGTAACATACCTTCTTGTCCTCTTCTTGAACTGTGTTAAGGTACAGTTTCTTCTAACAACTGTATTAATGTCCAGGGCAACTTGATTCCAGGCTTTTGTCTTCTGAGATTGTTTTGGTCACCCTTTACCAAATAGATGTTTATTACCATATGTCCTAAGAGATGCCATGGGCATTCAGTTTTCCTCATTGCTGAAATTGTCCTTTCCCTGACTGCATCATTACTACATATGAAGAAATATGCCACAGTCATATATACACACACACACACACACACACACACACACACACACACACACACACACACACACACACACACACACACACACACAAAAAAATGATGTAATCATCAGTTTAAACAATACAAAATGACAGCATGCCTATCATGCTCATAAATAAAAGTAGTTGCCACAAATCCTATGATTATATACATATGCAAAATCTCAGTCCAGCCAATTAAAGTTGTGCTACAGTAATGTTTATAGGTTCATAGGTTCATAGGTTGGTACTAGGCTATCAGCCCTATACAAGCCTAGCCATAACAATTCCCTGGCTATTTCTTTATTTATAGTATTATAAATACATTCACAATAGTAAATCAATCTGTTTAACAGACTCTTCCTTCCCCTAGCCATTACCACTGTCTTATATTCATAATTTCTGCCATTTTCATTCTTCAATGTTGCTCAGACGTCTCCAGTTGTTGAGCCAACAAAACATCCTTACAGTTCAGTACTTCATACTTAAATCACTGCATTTCTGCTAGGTATGCACAACCATTGCTTGACACCAAAGTTAGATTTTCTCAGTGATCACTAGTTATTTCTACTGCTGCTGTAATAATTTCCATTCATTAATGACGGCTTTATAGTACTCAGTAAAGCCACTGTAATATGTCCAGCATATCAGTAGCACAAACATTTTTTGAAGTAATTTTACATCTTTCTAACATATGTAATATTAATTTACAATATTTCTATTATTTTTTCTTACTTTAAAATGTCCACACTTTCCTAAGTTATGTGCTATCTAAGTTGTGTAACTGCAAGTTAATATGGTAGTATCAAGTTAGTTCACATAAATGCAGGTCAATTTGCATGTTTTGTATGCAAATTAGGTCATTTTACATTTATCGCTATGAATTGCAGTAATGTACAAACGTGTATAGCCACTTATGCACATAAGTCTTTCGTGGCTACTCATGAACATGGCCTCAGCTTGATGTGAGCACAGTGGGGACAATGTCAGAGTCCTCAGAAGTCTGCAGCATATCACAAGAATGCACAGATAGCCTCAGATATGCTTGAAATGCAACATATTTAGAAAAAAAAATGCAGGACAGTTTGCACAACCATGAAGTATAATTTCTGTCCATATAACATCATCTGTCTCACCTCAAGCTATTTGACATTTAATAAAAGTAATCAAACTCAGAAATGTTTATTTCTACAATCCTCCCCTACAGAAAAAGCAAAGTAATACTGCTGCTTTACTGCATTAACAAATGATATTCAACTGCAATACTCCAAAAATGTAGCAAAAACAAAGCACAGCAATTGTAAGTAATGTAATAAAAAACAAGGATTGCTTACTGCTTTCTTATCCATCTTATAAATAAAATATGAATGTATTCCTTTAAAAAACATGCAAGTGACAAAGCATTATTGGTTAAGACAAACTTCCCAATAATAACAGTATCTGGTCTAATTAACCGGGTTTGGTTAGGTTGATGTCACTCCCCAGATGGAGGGGTTCTAAACCTGTGAACCACAGACCTGCATATACTTTCTTCATTCTGGTTGTGGTACTTCAGATGATGGCAGCACCTGTGAAGGCATGAGGCTGCACTCTGAGCTGTTCAGATAAGGAGACTAAAATTATGGTCTAGCTTCTTAGCGCGTCATACTTGGATAAGATCCAAGTGTGCATTAGAGGAAGTGAGTGGTAAAAAAATAGACATCTGGCAGGTGTGGACTGAGCACATGACATCCCTGACATGGATCACCTGCTATGGTAAATAGTGCCTCTACAGGTACAATGACCAATAGAAGCATAGGCCCAACCATCTGGGTTGACCAGGTTGCAAGAAGAAGGCCACTGTGCTATAGTAAGTATTATTATTATTATGTATTATTATTATCTTTTTGGTACACAGTAAGAGGTTCTCCCGTTCGATTCTCAGCTGGAGCACCTTCTGTGTGCAGTCTGCATGTCCTCCCCACGGTCGAGTGACGTTAAAGACATGCAGGTAGGTGTGAGCGTGAATGGGTGTGCCTCCTTTGAAAGTTGGGCATCGGGCTGGCAACTCGGCACCGTAAAAATCCACTGCCAATCATTAGCAGACCAGAGTTCCGCTGTGGGGACCCCTAACCAGGAAAAGCCGAAAGCCATTACTTTACTTTTTATTATCTTTTTGGCAATAGTAAACATAGGTTTAAAAATAAACTATAAGAGGATTGTATAACTGAAGGTATTTGGCAGAGGAAATATGTGTAATTGCAAATATCTATCTCTAATATTATTATAATAGTGTAAAAACCATAAGCATCTGTACATATAACTCTATCTGTATACAAATATATGGAATGTTTATGTGATAACATAATTGTCTGCATTAATATAAATGTAATATATGTATTAGTAGAATAATAATCTGCATCCATCCATCCCCAACCCCTTTAATATATGTCTGTAAATCACAAATATACATGTGCATTATACTTTTTCATGTAGTTATAAAGAAAGCAAAAAAAAAAAACGTTTGCATTTCCACATAATTTCATTTAATATTGCATTACGTTAGGTAGTAGTTAAATTACTTGCAGACGATTTTTGTAAAGCAAGGATTTTGTTTGTGTAGGCTAGAAAACTATATTTATTAATATAATCATTATAAAACAATAATTTATTTCACAATATTAACTGCTTATGGAAGATGGCTGAACTCTAAGTCAGGCAGCATACCCTAGTCAGAGTGGAGCTTGGGGAACATACCTCTCAACTGTCCAGATTTTTGTAGACTATCCAGAGTTTGCCTTATATTTTTGGTTTGTTTCTCATAAAATTTGTGGTTTTATGGCAAATTGCTGAGGACTGAAGTCAGTAAATAATAACGCATATTTGAGTTTCACACTTTGTATCCTTCAGAAACAGAACTTAACACAACTCTTGTTATTCTAGCAACTTTCTAAGTTTATAAAAGCAATATTTAAAATATGGCACTATTTTTGAACCTTTGTTCCCCCCATTATTTTAGACTTTGTCCAGATTTCTTCTGCTAAAAGGTTGAGAGTTATGTTAGGGGAGAGGGTGGGGGGTTGCAGTGTCAAGTGACTGATCAGCACATACTTTAGTGAGAAATGACTGGTTGTATTACTTTTGTATTCATTTTAAATCACCCTCTTATATGCTTAGAATTATTAGGCAAAAGCACACATATTAGTTCAGCTAAGGGACTGAAAACTTCCTTGAACTGATACATTTTTCTTTGTGTAATCATTTTCTGCCTGGACACAATTCACAGATTGTTACATGCAAAGCATAGTATTTTAAAATATCATTCCACTAAAAGTGTAGCAATTTGTTTACATTTGTGCATAACTTGTATATTTGTGTATTACTTACAGTAAAGGAAAGGTTGGCACACTATGAACATTCAGATATTTGTAAATATTTAAACAAATGCATAGTAAATAAATACAGCAGTGAAAGAAACACCTTGCATATTACTACTAGTGTTATTAGCAATATTAAGGAAAAAAAAGAGTCAAAATGCAGGTAAACAATTGACATATGTCTTTTCTTTCTAGGTGAGTAGAACATCCTATACTACAGATGCCAGCAGGACAGGAGAACCACAAGGCTGGTTGAATAAGCTGGCATGCATGAATAAAGTAGTAACTAGTATGTTGTGTTTAACTGATTTCTTACACATATATATATATATATATATATATATATATATATATATATATATATATATATATATATATATATGAAATAATTTCTAAAGCACGTTAACTGAAGCAGTACTGTGCATTCAGTACATTACTGAAAACAAGTGTAAGAGATATGTCAGTATACAAGTGCAGTATTCTGTTTGAAAGGATTTCTTTAGCATACAAAGAAATAGTTTTTGATGCATATTTAAATGAAGCACTGCACTGCATTCAATACACTACTGCAAAGAACTTAAAGAGATTTGTCAATATATAAGTGCAGTATTCTGTCTTGAAATGATTTCTTTAATGTATACAAATAAATAATTTATGAAGCATGGTAGCAGATGCATTACAGTGCAGTCAGTACCTTATTGCAAACAAAGGTAAGAGGTATGTCAATATATAAATGAATTATTCTGCCTTTCATTTTATTAGATAAAAGTATTTATAAAGGGGGTTTTAGTATAATATTGTAAACAAATGCATATCAGTCACAAATATGATCATTTATGTCTGCGTAATAGACTTCAAAATGTAAACCCACCAGAATTTGATAGCAAAACA
This sequence comes from Protopterus annectens, assembly GCF_019279795.1. Taxonomy (NCBI): domain Eukaryota; kingdom Metazoa; phylum Chordata; order Ceratodontiformes; family Protopteridae; genus Protopterus; species Protopterus annectens. The sequence goes on from NC_056749.1 coordinate 345,414,441, forward strand.
CTGTCTTCCCAACATCGCATAAGCACTTGCCATATAATTTCATCCAAAGTATGCATAAGCACTTCTTATGTCATTCTTCCCATGTACATATAAGCACTTCCCAAATCCGTAGTCCCATGTCTGCATAAGCACTTCCTGTACATTCTGTTTTACTTCAATAAAGATTTATAAAAATAATTTTTTTAAAGTAAGATACTGAATACTGTGTAACATGATGCGTGAATTTATTGTCTGTATTTTATCTTTCATTTCTTCCCCCCTTTTTTTGTCTTTTCAGTGCTCTGGCACTGGTTCTGCAGGCACCCTGACACACAGCAGCCTGGCAAGCCTCACTGAACAGGACATTTGGGACTTGGTTGAGGACATGCAGGAGCAGGTCATGGAGAGATGAATTCAGCCAATCAGAGATTCTCTTCAGCTTGCTCAAGACATGCTATCGTAATTTGTGCCAACAACCACAAGTCCCTACCTCCTCAACATCTGGGTATTCCTCTGTGCCTCCGTCTTGCAGTGGAAACATATGAGGCTGTGCACACTGGGTCCTTCTGCTGGTGCCGCTCCTCTGCATTGCATTTTCCCTTATCCTTCTTCAAACCTCAATACCTATTTCCCACCCACACCACCCTCTTATATAAAAATATTTTAAAAAATAGAGCAGTCTGCCTCTTGCCTTAGGTCTTTCAAGCATGATTTTACATAGCCGCTTCTGTCTGCAATATCGAAATATATACAAAGTAATACAAAGTTTATGACTTTCACACAATACTTAGTAAACAGTTAACACTTCATTTTACTTTACAATTTTGCCATAAGTAAATGCATTTTATTAAACGCCTTTTCCTTCTTCAGGATGAATAACCTGCACTTGGGTTATGTGCATATATGTGTAGCAGATAGCCTCTATGTAGCTACATAGTCAAGGACTATGAATACCACCCTTAATATGCATTGTCCGTCTTTCTGAAGATGTAGACAAATGTCCTCAAAGAACCATAATTGACATATCTGAAGAAATTGTGTTGCACTGTCAGTCATTTTGTATGTAACTATTTGTCTACTAAACCATTATTTACTATTCACAACTCCATAATGTAATTTTCAGACTGATTAGCATTGTGCTTATTTGCTGTGCATCCATATAAATGTCTTTAACTGACGGCAAGGTATTTCTCTTTTGGGTTTTACTAACCAAAAAAAAAAATCACTTAAATTTTCTTCTGTTATTTAACTCACTCAAGTGCAATATTAGACAAATAACTTAGGCATTTCAATGTGCAGTGTGTTTTGTATTACTTTAAATATGGTAGTTAATTTAACTCAGGGGAGGGTATTCTTTTTGTATATGAGTGTTGGTAAATGTCTCTGCTCTTTCTTGCATGTATTGGTGTAGTATTGTATTTGTTACTTATGATCATTCCTCTACTTGTATGTGTTGTTTCACTTTCCGTTGTAATGTCAAGAACTGAGCTGATGCATGAAGTTTCATTTAGGCTACATGTGTGGTTATAAATGACAATAAAGTTTATTTTGACTTTGACTTTCATTTTGACTTCTGGAGAATGAAAACATCTATAAACTAAAGGGCTACTACTAATGTTGACCTCCATAAAAACAAATGTAGGAGGTAACAACTGTATTCCACATACAAAAAATGGCAAACAAAAAATTATGACATAGCATTCCCAAGATGAATGTCTCAACAATACACTGTATTTTCAGAATGTCTGACTAAAATTTCACAGTGTTCATTCTGGAGTTAATTTTAAGTTGCTAATTGCAGTTTTACTGTGTGCTCCTGAATTGCTGTTACATAAGTTCATAGTTACTGCCATGTAGTAAAGTGAAAACATTCTCTTTTGGTTTATTTAAAATTGATACCCATATTATTCATTATCATCAGCTTTGAGTATCATTTTTGAATATTATTAGTTTAGAATGTTTTCTTTTCAAATACAGAAATAGTTGTTCAGAACTGATTGTGGAAATGCTGTAGTGTGATCTCAAGAATTTGTATATTTTTTTTTCTTCCGGCTCTTCTTTGGCAAGCCTACTAGTATTTAATGAAATGACCTGTTAAGGAAGTGAGTATGATCTTTGCTTTGGTTTTATTTTGGTTCCTCAAAGGGAAATTCTTGGCGTTATGAACTCCTACTGATGAGTGCTATTTGCTAAGCTCACTAGATTGTTATAAAATAACTTATTACCATTGCAGGCTATGTACTATGCACTTGCATTTCCTGTTCAGTGTTTATATGCAATATAAACAGAAGTTTAATCTATATGTTGCAGTGGAGTGTTGAGAAAGTATAAGGAAAATATATTTTTATTAAACAGGGGAAAATAAAGCAGGAGAAATAAAAATTGCTTAGTTAGTTAATTTTTGTTTATTTATTTTTTGTCTTTCGGGTTTTCCCGGTTAGGGGTCGCCAATAATTGTCAGTGAATTTTACGGTGCCGAGTTGCCAGCCCAACCTTCAAAGAAAGGACACCCATTCATGCACGCACCTACCTGCATGTCTTTAAATGGCATATGATTGTGAGGAAGACATGCAGACTCCACACACAAGGCACTCCAGCTGAAAATTGAACCTTTTGCTATGAGGCGACAATGCTAACTGCTGCACCACCGTATAAATGTCAGTTACATTTTGATAATGGTTGCATTATAGTGCAGTACCACTCAGTATGCAAGACAGTAAGCCACACCCACAGCCTTGTGAATGAGACACGCAGGCGAGTGCAGGACATCTCTATTGCATATTCATAGGTTAATAAAATTATGTTATTCCAAACACAAAAGATATATCAGTGTCAGAAAACAAACAACAAAAATGAAATGTATCAGTGCCAGAAGCCAAAGAAACAAATTCTCTCAAGTACCACAGCATAGCAAAGTGCTAAACTTACCTGACATTTTTGGGTGAAAGTGCTTAACTTAAATACAACATTTTTAGTTATTTTACTCTTCTGTGTTTTAAGTTGCTGGTTTGTGCAACTTGAGGCACTAGTATGTTAGTCATCAGGGTACTTAATATCCCTTTAGTATAAGCAAATAATATTTAAAATAAGCCTTTTTTAACAGAAAATATGTACAAAAAGGCTTCTAAACTATTAGCATTTTCTAAATTTAGACTTACTGGTTGCACTATTATTTTAACTGCAACTATTACTTGTTAAACTTAAAAGAAGTTGTAAAAGTTTTCTAAATAATGGCTTCTAAATGGATAATTTTTTTAAAAATGTGGTAAACAAGTTACATACTAATCTTTTTCCAAGTCACTGACTAGTTTATTCTGTAGAAAATATCTGATTCCAATTAATTATTTTAAGTGCATATTATTTAGTATTAAGGAGTATGAGTCATACCTCTCAACTAGAGTTTCGTCTCATATTTTTGGTCTGTTCCTTATAAAAATTGTGGTTTTCTGGTAAATCACTGTGGATTGAATTCAGCAAATAATTACAGACATTTGAGTTTCAGGCTTTAGATCCTTCAGAAAATGCATGCCAACATGAAACATTCTCTTCCAGCCACTTTCTAATTTTATAAGAGCAATATTTGAAATTTGGCCCTGTTTTTAGACCTTTGTCCCTCCATTATTTTTGGCTTTGTTCATATTTCTTGTTCTAAGAGGTTGAGAAGTATGGAATGTGTAATGAATAATATTAGGCAATATCTAATTGGCGAGGTACCATTGAATAATTTAAAGTGTACCCTGATGACACTGTATAGAAAGTAATGTGCACAGACAAAGCAGTGGATAGTAGCAGTTTGGGGTTTAACTTGTTTGTAGATGAGTTTTACTCTATGGTGATTATGACCTGAGTTTTAAGGGAAGGGAAGGTTAACTCTCTCTCTCTCTCTCTCTCTATATATATATATATATATATATATATTATATATATATTATATATATATATAGATAGATAGATACATACATACATACAAACACTGATAGGGTTATTGTATGCTGTATTCCAATGTTTCACATCATATTTTGTAGTGTAATAATATTTAATAGTATGAGTACTTTCTATTTAATATTGATCATTGGAGGCATTTGTAAGCATTGATGAGCTGTCTGTCAGTGACAGCACACTCAGTTTATGTGTTAATTATACAATAAATGCCCATATCTGTGTGATCTTTGATGGGGTATGCTTTCATTAGGGTCTATATCACGTTGTTAAACTTTTAAAAATTTCGAACGTCATATGGTCGATACCATATGATCGAACTTTTAAAAGTTTGAATATTTCAACGGAGATCTCTGTACAGTGCCGAACAGGAAGATTTCCCTTTCTGCACTGTAGTGTGATCTTGGAGTTGGTATATTTAAAGAGGGGGGTATGGGGGCACAGCCCCCCCCCACGTGAGGGGTACAGGGGGGCTTGTCCCCATTCTTAAACCGTTCAGGTAGGTTTTTTCTTTGGTTTATTTTTTTATAACATTTTCAAACTTTTAAAAGTTCGATCATATGGTGTTGACCATATGACGTTCTAACTTTTAAAAGTTTGATTATGTAATACAGACGCCTTTCATTATACATAATTTGACTTTTCATTCTACTTAATTGAAACCTTATATAAGTAAATGATTAATACTTTACTGACAGAAGAATGTATAAAAGTAACATTTAACAGTGTTTTCCTCTTTCTTTTTATATTATTATGTATTCTATAGTGTACCTTTTTCATTTAAGCACCTAATACACCAGATGTGACAAATGTCAAGCTATGACATAACTACTATTAATTGCATTAAAGGAGATAATACTTATACTAAAATTGATACAAAACCTTGAATTATCTATGTATGTTTGTTAAAAAATTGTAAGAGTAAAAGAAACTAAATGGGAAAATGTCAACATATATAAATATATAATTGTTAGCTTTTGTTATAAGGAAATTGCTTATGGATTCTTTGATATGCCTTAGCAAGACCAGCTTGTAGATGATTTTTGGATGAAAACATTTCCGTTACAAATTATAAAGTTGAATGGTATTCTAAGTAACATCATTCAGTAATATTTGTTATACTGCTGATTTTATTTACTTGCCTTCTCTTGTAAGTACTGCCACTAGTAGACTAAGTGAATTGATTACATTATATGTCACTTCCAAAATAATAACTAGTAAAATAAGCTAGCACATATTAGCTGTTAAATCTCACTAGTGGTAACAGTGATTGATTGCATTTACAAAGCAATAAATATTTAATGACATGCTATAATTTACTGATGATAAATGCAATGCCTTCTCAATTTTATGAATTACAAGGCAAATGAAATATTATGGACACTGTTGTTAACAACATGACAGAGAATTTTGATTATGAAATAGTTAAGAAAAGAAAGAAGGTAAATGTGAAAAATGGAAGCGCAATAGGAAATATTATCAAGTGACTTGAGACAGGAAGTTGTGTATTTATCTATAAGTGTATATATGACTATATATTTGCACGTATATATATGCCTAGATATGTGCATATAGCAGTAACAAATAATACCAATATATAAGATGGCGAAACTGACTTATTCATTGTATGATAATATATAATGCATATCCTGAATAAATAGTTCATATAATAATAATTCTATTTACATAATCATAATGATTGTATCCTCTGCATGAGTAATGATGGCATTATTATTAATAATAATAATAATAATAATAACAATAATAATAATAACTACCTGCTTGTTAACCAAGTAGGGCCACTGGATACACAGTACCTTTACAGGGGTGACATGGGAGCAATGACTGATTAAGTGTCCTGCTCAAGGTCATACATCAGATACATGAGGGTAGAAGGACTTGAACCTTCTACCATAAGAACAACAGCTCAAAACCTTAAATCTCTATGCCAACTGCCAGACAAACTGATTCACTGATTGATTATCTATATATGTTTCTTAAAAATAAGTGTAAAATAAACTAAATAGGAGGATATCAAAATATATACATATATCAACTATGTGTTTGCTATAAGGAAATTGCTTATGGATTCCTTGATGCATTTTGGCAAGATTAGCCTTTACAGAATTTTTGGATGACAAAATTATATACAGAAAAGACAAAGATAAAAAAGACAAAATTTGACAGTACATTTGAATAATAATCCAATAATTGTATATACATATATACATATATACATATATAGATTCTTATGGTATTCCAAAAGACCAACATTTGCATATAATCATCATATAAGCTCATGGAATAAAAAAAATCACCAGACATAGAAACCCATGCAAAAGCTGCATCTATTAAAGTAATTGGTCACTGGCTGGATGATAATTATGAGGCTAAAAAAAAAAAAAGTTGTAGAGCATTTTATTTCATGTTAAGAATATGAAATTTACGCAGTCTTTAGTAGGAATTATAAATAAAATGTGTGTGACAAATGCACTTTTATTCAATGTATTATATACTCTATAACAATTCCTTCATATGTCATCAATATTTTAAAAAGCTTCAAGAATACTATGGGAGACATAAAAACAACAAAAAAGAATGCTCTTGTAATTCTATTTTGTTTAATCAAAGGATTATGGGAAAGTGCTAATATCCTGAAAATGATTCAGTGGAGAGATAAAAAGTATCAGTAAGGTAGTATAATTGTTTTCAAGGAGCAGAGATAAAATCATTTGAAATTCTTAATTATGAATTTTCTTTAGAATCAAGTTATTGGGTAATGATTCAATGGATTAGGAAAATGCATTTGATCCATTCCACAGGTCAAGAAAAGGAAAATAATCTTCCTTTATTGAAATAATATCTATATCAGGTGGTATATAATATAATCAGACTTACATAAGATATTCATAATTTATATAGATGAACTAAATGGAAATCTTTGCAGATTTATACTATAAGAAGAAGAAGAATGAACATGCCATATAGTGACAAATATCTAATGTTGAATTCTATAAATAAAACTTTCTTAGTGCATAAATGGAAAGATAGCTGAGATCAAAAGGATCAAAAGGATCACAGTGATTTGTTGGAGATCTAAATTAAAACTAAAAGCTAACTGGTGCCATACAACATATGACTGTATAAAACTGCAATGCTACTGGGAAAGAAGCCCTATGATCTGATTTTTTTTTCACTTCAGGAACTTTGGTTTTATTTAATGTTCCTTTCCTTTGAATCTTAGAGGAGATTAATATTCTATCATATAAGCTATTCTAGCCATCACAAGGAAAATTGCTACAAGAACTGAAAGACCTGTTTGCCTCTTCAGTTAAAAGAATTTCTGCTGGAAGAAGTAATTAATAAAGAGATATAAATTAAGAGCATGAGGACATCCAAAACACATGCTGATAATTATGCATGGTTTAAAGTTCAATAATTGCTAGAGAAGATAACTTTAAAAAATAATTCTGTATCACCACAGAGTTCAAGAACATTTTTTATCTTATTATGAAAGATAGAAAAGTAAATAAAGTACAAAATGAGTCTCAGAAAACATTGTAAATATGCAAGTATTTGTAATGTTTTTTTGTTGATTTGAAACAAAAGTGGTTGTTACTATAAATATTTCTTTAATATAAAAATTAATTTTGTACTTTTATGATTAATATTGTATTGTCATAAAGAAACAATCAAGGAAAGTCTTAAAAAACAGACAAAATAAAATATGTTTTTATAACTGCTGCTTCCAATGCTTTCTTAAGTTTACTATATATCTATATATCTATATCTATCTTTATATATATATATATATATATATATATATATATATATATATATATATATATATATATATATATCTAGTTTCACTTCATAATACTGAAATATTGCAATACTGAAATTCAGAACACTGAAACCAAAATCCTGAAAGTTCAAAATCCTGAAAACTCAAAATACTGAAACTCAAAATACTGAAAACACACAGCATACATATAATGAGTTTAAACAAGATAAATCATATTACTTTCCACCAAGCATAAACAGGGGGGGTAAGCCCCCCAGCACCCTCCATGTGGGGGGCTGCAACCCTCACACCCCCCTGCTACTTAAATATATCAACTCCGAGATTGCACTTCACTACACTACAATATATTTGAAGGAATGTAATTATTTTTTTGTTGTTTACAGTCAGTATAAGTATCTTATGTTTTCAGTATTTTGACATTCAGGATTTTGAGTTTTCAGGATTTTGAGCTTCCATATTATGAAGTTTTCTCATTTTCAGTGTTTTGATATTTCAGTATTATGAAGTGAAACTATATATATATATATATATATATATATATATATATATATATATACATACATATATATATATATATATATATATATATATATGTATTTATTGATGTATATGTGTATGTGTGTGTATGTATGAATGTATGTGTGTGTGTGTGTGTGTGTGTGTGTGTGTGTGTGTGTGTGTGTGTGTGTGTGTGTGTGTGTGTGTGTGTGTGTGTGTGTGTGTGTTTATGTGTATAAGTAAAAAATGTTAGTATAGGTATGGAGTTATGACAGTCAAGTTTCTGGAAGTCCAGTAGATCATAAGCTTCATATCGGAGCCAAGGAACCTATGACGTTACTGACATATTGGAATTCTATACATTTCAGATGATCTGCATACATTTTTCCTTCAGTGTAACTGGTTCTTCCATATGGTACAACAACTTCATTTGCCAAATAGAAATATTTCTCTGTTTGACTCAAAATGTATCATACTTTATACCCCACTCTCTGTTGCTAATATTTCTCAATCATTTTGCTCTGCAAATGCAGTTATGTTAAGTTTCTCCTTCACTGGGCTTATCTGCCTATCAAGATGTGATAGAATGAAGATGTTTTCCAATAATGGATCAATAACCACAGTATACAAAATACATATTACCTCACATGTTTATTTGTGTCTGGCTGTTTCTAATAACCCAATCTGTATTCTCTCTCTCTCTTAATGAAAAATATATAAAACACCTCTATTCCTACATATTACCTCACATATTTATTTTTATCTTGCTATTTCCAACAACATAATCTGTATTCTTTCTCTTACTGAAAAATATATAATAACACCTTTATTCCCACTATTCAACATGCTTTCAATGTACGACTCTTCAGTCTTCTGTTCAAAGACCTCCACACATGTGGATCTGTACTTCTGAGATGAAAACATCCATGCACCTACATTATGTTGCAGGAGTTCTTGTCTCTCATCACATGCTCACATCCATTCTCTAGCTGTCAAATAAGACCACTGTCTTTCACTACTAAAGATCAATCAAAGCTGGCAACATGCCTTTTACCTGAACCTTGAATTTAATATATGGAAGGATAAGAAGTAGTTTTCCTCATTACTACAGTTTTTAATTTTACAGAAAGGAGACTCATCCTGATATTACAGTTCCTTCTTAGTACATAGTGACAGCTTTGTCCCTAATGCTTCCTGTTCATAGTCTGTGAGCATACCATGAGCTAACTGTTTAAGGATTAAGAGCATTCATGCACTTTAGAGAGGTCATGGAAAGTAGTAGTCTCTCTTATTAACTGATGGGCAGTATGACTGATCAGCTGATTGAGTGGTGGTAAGTAAGGTCATCTAGACAAAATGGCTACTTTCAGGGGTGTCCTGTGCATTATGTTATATTTAAGACAGTAGCTTAGTTTCAAGCAGTATAAACATAAAGGCTGTGGTAGTCACACCGAGATCTACACAGCTTTTTCCCGCAATCTACTTTTTGGTGGTGAGCCATTCCTGAGTGTGTATGATGTCGTAATTATCACCTGGAGGCAATTTTTTTTTTTTTTGCAATCATATCTTCAGTTAAGAAGAGGATGCCCTATTCTCTAGAAACAGTGCATACTGTAGCAGAACTAGAGATGCCACTGCCTTAGATTTTTAACTAGTTTTGATTTTTGCACATTACTAGGCCTCATGTAGTTAGTAAGTTGAATTCAGTTTTGATTTTCTTTCCCTTTTTTTTCAGAAGAAGGACAACATACACTGTAATCTGTTTTTCTCATGGTCATCTGCAGAACTGCTATGGTCAGTGCCTAGTTTGTAACACAAGTACTTCTTTGTATACTGCATACACTGTTGCTACACAATGCCTCATTATGTAACAATCATAAATAAGAAAGATATCAAAAACATGTGTAAAGAGTTGTCTCTGAGACTGCCTGAAAATCTATAAGTCCTGGGGTGGGCGTCTCTGCAATTGTTGCAATGTAAGGAATGTTCATAAACAGTGAGGCCCAACATGTTTATACTCTTATGCCAGAGAATCTTTTTCTTCAGTGCCATTAACATATCTACAGAACACTGGTGCTTTATTCAACAGCATATAATTAATTTAAATTCAGAACACAGGGATTCTGCTGTGCTTAATTACACCAGTAAACCCACATGAATGAATAGCATCAGAGCCTAGTTTCCACTGGCATAAGCGTGCTACATTATCACCAAGAATAAGAGAAAGCTTCCTGCTTCAGTGACACCTCCGATGGAACTACATAATGAAAACTGTGATGTTTTTTATTAGTTGCCAGAATGTTATTTTAAGTTAGCAATGATCATTTCATCTGAAATAATGCCAGTCTGATAGTGAGTGCTGAAACAGTATGCCTGTATGCAAATGTATATCTACGTATAATAGACTATGCCTATGTATAATCCAGTGATTAAACATGCTATGCTTTCAGGGAGTGAAAAACTAATTGTATATGTAGCAAGACCATTCCTGCTGATAAAACAGATTAATAAAGAAGCGCTTGCCTTGATTTTTGGAGTAAAGAAATTCCATCAATACTTCTTGGGTAGAAAATTAGAGTTGTTTGCTGACAATAAATCAGTATTAACATTGTCAGCATAGCATAACATTATGCCTACAATGTATGCAGCAAGAATGCACAAATGTGCTATAATTTATCATCCTATATTTATCAAACTGCATACAAAGTTTCTAAAAGTCAAGGTAATGCAGACAGACTGTCAATAATTCTATTTATTGAAATTTCAGATAAAGATGCGGACTGAATAAAAGATTATCTAAATGACCATGGACTCTAAGATATGTATGTATGAATTCATTCATTCATTACTTGTTAACCATGCAGGTGAGTTGGTCTGAAGACCTTTTCAGTTATAATCATGACCATAAGCACCAATGCATAAATAATCAGAAACACAGTGATATGTTTAAAGCATAAAAATCTAATGATATAGCAAGATTATGTATGCGTGTGCTAAGAAATATCCAAAGACAATGAAACTTGACTCTACCAATACAGCAGGCAATTCAACAAGATCAAATGTAAAGCAGTGCAAAAACACATGCATCTGTTGTTGTCAGTTTAGGATCAGCACTGAAAGATATTTGAAGTTAAGACATGTTGTTAATAACCGTGAAGTAGAAAATACAAATATGTTACTGAACACAAAGCATTATTAACATAGTTTGCTTAACATGCTTTTATTTCACAGTTTGACGAGTACTGAATGTTGTGATCATAAATCAGCATGAAAATGCAAATAATAGTCTGAAATGTTCCAGAAAAGGAGATTTGAACTTTAAGGTGGAGTATTTGTGTCCTGTGGAAGACTTATGGAATCATTCCATGGAAACTAAGATGAGATATATTGAAAGAACTCCAGTCAGAGCACAATGGTACCATTAAAACGAAAGCACTAACTATAAAAGATGTCTGGTCTCAAAATCTAAGTGTAGAAGTTGAATGTATGTGCAATGAGTGTGTGCCATGACTGGCGGAACAAAAAATGCCTATACAACCACCTGGAAAGCATTACATATTGATTTTGCAGCACAGCAATCTGAAAATGTTTCTTACTACTTACTGACTTTTAATTTCAGCAGCTTCATTTTCATACTAGTTATGTAATAATTGACTTAACTACTAAAGCTCCTAGTCAGTAATAGTAAAAAATGTAATACCAATCTAGTAGGACTCATTGGGTATAGATTTTATATCTGTGCATGTCTATATATCTAATTTACATCTGTCTATCTATGCATCCATCTATCTATCTATCTATCTATCTATCTATCTATCTATCATCTATCTATCTATCTATCTATCTATCTATCTATCTATCTATCTATCTATCTATCATCTATCTATCTATCTATCTATCTATCTATCTATCTATCTATCTATCTATCTACCTATCTATCTATCTCTCAGTTAAGGGCCTCAGTATGTAGCATCCTCCATACTGGTGCTGGAAGATTAAAAGATTGTGCATTCTATTCCTACACCAGGGGCTTGTATTCAGCCATTTGGATCAGAAGTTAAATGATAGCCCAAGTTGATGCAAAAGATCCCAAAGCCCTATTCAAAAAAGAGTATGGGTCCATTATCAAAAAAAAAAAAATCAGATATTCTTGCAAAAAAGATAAATGTCAATAAAAAATACTTACATATTCACATACACAGAAACATGCACACATACAGACATATACTACATATACTATATATGTGTATATATTTATATGGGCTTATTATTTGTGATAAAATTATCACAATGTTGACATCTATTTGGTTGTCAACATTTGGTCGACAGAAACAGATCATCAACAGGTGGAAGATATGGACAATTCCTGGGTGGGGGAATACTTCCTTTCCCTGGGGATTGTGCGATCGCAGAGTTAGTACATATAATAGGTTGGAGGCATGGGGGGGGGGGTTGCAGCCCCTGTAAAAACACTTGCTTTTGGTATAGTCTGCTGCAGGGTAATACTGGGAGCATGTTAATGTTCTGTATTTCAGTATTAATACGTCAGTATTTGTAACACTGATATTGTGATTGAACGATCACAAATTACTATAATTATTATTGTTATTATTATTCTTATTTTTTATTATTTTACACACACACACACACACACACACACACACACACACACACACACACACACACACACACACAAAATCAAAAATTGAAATACAAGAAACAGATGTATATATATATATATATATATATATATATATATATATATATATATATATATATGTATCACACATAAATATTTTTTACATCTTCTGTCTCATTATAATAGCATGCTTCTTCCATATTTAATTCCTGCCAAGGACTTATAATATAATACTCCTCTTTAACTGACTTATACTAGTTTATTTGTATCTGTGCAATATTAACCTTCTAAACAAATAGTTTTAGATATTCCATTATTATTGTTGTTATTATTCTTATTTATTTGTATTTATTTTCTGAGGTTGAGCACTGATCTCTATGGACCTTTTTCAGTGTGAGCTGGGGACTGGTGTCTGGTTAAGTGACTTGCTTGGAGCTACACAGTTAGGCAATGGAGGCTGGGGGAATTAAACCTTGCACTACTTATTAATGTCCCTATCCTACTTTAACTTCCACAAAAAAGCATAAAAACAATGTAATGATACAAAAATATAGGATTAATTCCAAGCCATTATATCTTTATTTTATATAAAATATCCCATATTAATTTAGGTCGGAGGGGACAGATCAACAAAGTTGTTGTATGCAGACATTGTGGAATTATAGGCAGACTTTGAGCTAGAACCTCAGCAAAAGGATAGGGGAAGGGAATGCAAAACTGAAGGCACATAGGATGAACCTAAGCACAGATAAGATGGTGGTAATGGTAGCAAATTGGGGGAAATCAGAAGAAGCTGAGAATAGAGATTGAAGGGAAGATAGTGGAACAGGTAAAGAGCTTCAAGTATCTGGGAGGGGTGGTTGAGGAGAAGGTAAGTCTGAATGAAGAGGTCAAAGCTAGAATCAGAAGGGCTGCAGCCAACTGGCATAGAGTGTCAGGTGTAGTCTATGACAGAAGAATGCCAAGGAAGCTAGAAAGTAAGTTGCACAAGACACTGGTACTACTGTATGGTACAGAAACCTGGGAAGTAAAGGCAGAACAGTTGAAGAAGCTAGAGGTGATGGAAACGAAGTGCCTGAGAAGGGTGGTAGGATGCACACTGTGGGACAGATGAAGAAATAAGGACATAAGAGCAGAAGCCAAAGTAGCTCCAATTGCAGAAAATATCAAAGAGAACAGATTACAGTGGTTTGGACACATACAGAAAAGCAGAAGACAATCTGGTGAGGAAGATTTTGGACAGACAGGAAGAAGGTAATAGGAAGCGAGGACATCCAGCAAAGAGGTGGATGAATTGTGTGAAAGAAGATCTGAGACAGTTAGGCGTGACTGTTGAAGAAGGCAGGAGTGTGGCACTGAAGTGAGACAGTTGGTGACAGTTAACATGATACCCCGACCCCATGTAGAAAAAAATGGGAAAAAGGGAGCTGATGGTGATGATGATCCCATATTAATTTAGTTTAATTTCTATCCCATATAAACCCAAATATTGGTTTCAATAAACAGTTTATTTTACATCTGGAAGCATTAATACACACTTCTCAAATAAGCTAACATTGTTAAAATAACAGACTGAATTAATTAACTTATTTCTATAATTTAATTTAACCATCTTCAGACATGCACTAAATATTGCATTTTCATTAGAATTTTATCCCACTGCACAACAGCTATCTTTTACCAAATTTTACCCCTAACAGCTTAATCTCTGATAATGTAATGTAAATTCCAGTTATTACATCTTCTAAACACTTAGATTTATTATTATTCAGATATGAACTTACTAAGCCTAGTATATCTTTAAAATTGCTTCTTTCATCCATATTCTATTTTTCACTATTTTTCATCATCACAAATTAATGATGTTGTTAGCACTACCATTTTTACATTTCCAAAGCAAATTTCTTTGGACGTAATTTTGAATAACTAACATAAATAGTGTGTCACTCAACAGACATCTGCAATTAACCTCTTGTTAACATTAATTGTATTACCAAACTAACCTTTAACTAATGCTCTAATATGAATCCTGTCATACGTGGTTTGTATCAATTGCTTGGATTATTTTCCCAGATAACTACTCATGACAGATTCTATCATGGGTCTCCTTAACATCACATGATACCAACTTTCTAACTTTTCCTTCTGCTATGCCAATCATTAGCGAACCGGAATTCCGCTTTGGCAACCCCTAACCGGGAAAAGCCAAAAGACACAACAACATAATCCCTTCTACAACTTCTTTAAGAAAAATTAAAATGTCTTCCACTTATTACATATACATAAATGCGGTTGTGCATTAAGCAACTGCATTATTTTCATTAGTATCTTATAATCACAGCTACTTAACATGAGTGGTCTCTACTTCTGAATATTGTCATTCTCTCCGTTTCCATAAAAAAGTCACAATTCCACTACAAAACTCTTCACACTATATAACACAATGTAATCATTAATTTAAAACTATTATTTGTTTTTCTTTCCTTCTTTTAGTTTTTATAAAACACGCAACATATTCCATCTTCCCCAAATTAACTTTAACTCTATGCATTGTTTTTAGATCTTTGTCTATTTCATCCAGTATAATTTATTTCCATAATTATCCATATTGCTCTGCAGCTGATTTATATAATTAACATTCAGCCTATCCCATGATCTTTACTTCTTTATACATTTATAGCAAAACTATTTAACCAATTTGCTCTTTGCTGTATATAACTATATCCTGCTTATTCAGCATTGATGACATTATAGCTTCATTATATTTCACGTGTTTACATAAAGAAAGCAAATCATCCTTTTACCTTTTAAAAACTAAGTTTTGCCTTTCTATCAAATCCCTTATCTTTTATTTAGTCCTATTTTTGTTTAAAAACTCTGGTTTATTCTGTGTTAAAACTTATCAAAAACCACTCAGAATTAGTCCAATTCAGTTAAAAAATAAAGATCAACTAAACAAATAATTTCAACACATACTCTCTTGTATCAGTCCTAACACAATTTCATCTTCTTAAACTACATTTAATCTATTTACATTAATGGCCAATACATTTATATTAGCCTGTATGAAAAAATATGCCAAAGCAATGGACTCAAATGTAACCATACAAAAATGTTCTGTACCTGTATGTATCAAAGCTATTATATCTTGTGCCTTAAACCCTAAAGATAAAACTTGTTTTCTCAAATCTGTAATCTATTTGTATTTTATCCAGTGAAACTGATATTTGGACAACTAGTCTGTGTATCAGCAAAGACAGCAGCACTTTCACTCAGTGAGACAAACTTACCGCCGCTGCTGGTGGTGCATATGATTTACTCTGCTTTTCCACAATTTCCTCAACGGCCTGGCCAAATGTATCTTAGTTGGTATGAATACCACCTTGGGTCTCTTCTAAAAATTGGCTGCAGGCCACTGCTCACGTTGGGATATGCACTAGAGGGAGCATGACAGGAGGCAAATACACAACCTTCACTCCCAAAAAAAGTAGCGATTGAGGGACAGATGCTCCAGTCTGTATATTAAGATTACCATCACTAATGGAGTTAGATTTGCTTTCCTGTAATCCTAGAGGAAATTCTGGGAGGAATCCAAGGGACTTTCTGAAGAAGGTGAAGGCAGTCTGAGACTGTGGAAGAAAAGCCTGTTTTCTTGAGGAAGGAAACTGAACCTGTTTGGATCTAGTTTATCTT